>NC_053027.1:123257706-123393409 GCF_003073215.2 Triticum urartu
AACTCAGCTGCTAATACTTGAGAATATTCTTCGGCTCCCCTTGTGTCTGATCAATAAATTTGGGTTGAATACTCTACCCTCGAAAATTGTTGTAATCCTCTATACTTGTGGGTCATCAAGACTATTTTCTGGCGCCGTTGCCGGGGAGCATAGCTCTATTATTTGAGTCACTTGGGATTTATATCTTCTTATCATTATGAAGAACTTGAGAGATCCAAAAACCAAGATTTATCCCTCAACTACGAGGGGAGGTAAGGAACTGCCATCTAGCTCTGCACTTGATTCACCTTCTGTTTTGAGTAAGCTTGCGACACCTAAACCTGCTTCTGCTATTGATTCTGATATGTCGCATATTTTTGATGATGCCACTTCTGCTATGCATGGTACTTATGATGAAACTTCTTCTATGCTTGATACTACTGTGCCACTTGGTGAATTTCTTGATGAACAACTTGCTAGGGCTAGAGAAATGAAATTATTGAAACTGATAATATTGATGAAAGTGATGATGAAGGCTCTCCTAATAAATATGAATTGCCTGTTGTGCCTGAGGGCTATGTTATGGATGAAGAAACTAAAGGAGACTTTCTTGCTTGCAATGATAGGAGTGATCTTAAGAAATTATTAGCTAAGCTTAAACAAAAAACTATGAATACTAGAATGAAATATGATCCTGCTTATGCTACTTCACCTATCTTTGTTACTGATAAGGATTATGAATTCTCTATTGATCCTGATATAATTACTTTGGTTGAATCTGATCCTTTTTATGGCTATGAATCTGAAACTGTTGTGGCACATCTTACCAAATTAAATGATATAGCCACCCTGTTCACTAATGATGAGAGAACTCGCTACTTTTATATCCTTAAAATATTTCTGTTCTCATTAAAGGGTGATGCTAAGATATGGTTTAATTCTCTTGATCCTGGTTGTGTGCGTAGTCCCCAGGATATGATTTATTACTTCTCTGCTAAATATTTCTCTGTTCATAAGAAACAAGATGCCTTAAGGGATATATATAATTTTGTGCAAATTGAAGAAGAGAGTCTCCCACAAGCTTGGGGGAGGCTTCTCCAATTACTTAATGCTTTGCCTGATCATCCTCTTAAGAAAAATGAAATACTTGATATCTTTTATAATGGACTAACCGATGCTTCTAGAGATTACCTGGATAGTTGTGCTGGTTCTGTTTTCAGGGAAAGAACACCGGATGAAGCTGAAATTCTGTTGAATAATATGTTGACAAATGAAAATAATTGGACACTTCCTGAGCCAGCTCCTGAGCCAACTCCTGGGACTATTCCTAAACCAACCCCGAAGAAAAGAGGTGTTCTATTTCTCAGTCCTGAAGATATGCAAGAGGCAAAGAAATCTATGAAAGAAAAGGGTATTAAAGCTGAAGATGTTAACAATTTACCTCCTATTGAAGAAATACATGGTCTTAATTTATCACCTATTGAAGAAACACAAGGTCTTGATAACCCGACATGTCTAGAGTTAAAGGTGAACTTAAAATCATTAGTAAACATGCTTCTATGGTCACCACTCAAGTAGAACAAGTACTTAAAGCTCAAAATGATTTGCTCAATGAATTGAATAGTAAGAATAATGACTATGCTATTAGAGTGGCTACTAGAACTGGTAAAATGACTCAGGAACCTTTGTATCCTGAAGGCCACCCTAAGAGAATTGAGCAAGATTCTCAGAGAAATAATATAGATGCACCTAGTCCTTCTAAAAGGAAGAAAAAGAAAAATGATAGGACTTTGCATGCTTCTAGTGAACCTATTGTTGAAACACCTAAGAATCCTAATGATATCTCTATTTATGATGCTGAAACACAATCTGGTAATGAGCATGAACCTAGTGATAATGTTAATAATGATGTTCATGATGATGCTCAACCTAGTAGTGACAATGAAGTAGAGATTGAACCTGCTGTTGATCTTGATAACCCACAATCAAAGAACCAACGTTATGATAAGAGAGACTTTGTTGCTAGGAAGCACGGTAAAGAAAGAGAACCATGGGTTCAGAAACCCATGCCTTTTCCTCCTAAACCATCCAAGAAAAAGGATGATGAGGATTTTGAGCGCTTTGCTGAAATGATTAGACCTATCTTTTTGCGTATGCATTTGACTGATTTGCTTAAAATGAATCCTTATGCTAAGTACATGAAATATATTGTTACTAATAAAAGAAAGATACCGGAAGCTGAAATTTCCACCATGCTTGCTAATTATACTTTTAAGGGTGGAATACCTAAAAGCTAGGAGATCCAGGAGTACCAACTATACCATGCTCCATTAAAAGAAACTATGTTAAAACTGCTTTATGTGATCTCGGAGCCGGTGTTAGTGTTATGCCTCTCTCTTTATATCATACACTTGATTTGAATAAGTTGACACCTACTGAAATATATTTGCAAATGGCTGATAAATCAACTGCTATACCTGTCGGTATTTGTGAGGATGTGCCCGTTGTAGTTGCAAATGTTACTATTTTAACGGACTTTGTTATTCTTGATATTCCCGAGGACGATAGTATGTCTATTATTCTTGGAAGACCCTTTTTGAATACTGCAGGGGCTGTTATTGATTGTAACAAGGGCAATGTCACTTTTCATGTTAATGGTAATGAGCATACGGTGCACTTTCCGAGGAAACAACCTCAGGTTCATAGTATAAACTCTATTGGAAAAATTCCATCGATTATTTTTGGAGGTTTTGAATTTCCTCTTCCTACTGTCAAGAAGAAATATGATATTATTATTGTTGGGGATGTGCATATCCCCGTTGAGGTAACCTAGTGTTATTCCAAAATTCTCCAGTTCCATGTTACTCGGAATGAGTTTGTTAACAAGACTTGATCGACCTTGTTAGTGGATTCCTTTTGATGAGCATGAGATGGATGAATTTAGAAAACACAACTCTCTGTACCTTCTTTTTACTTTCTGTTATTTATATTAAATAAAGCAAAAATAGTAATTTCTATCTGTTTTCTGAATTATCTGTGCAATATAAAAATACCCCGAAAATAAAAGTTCTCCAAATGCCCTGCCAATTTAATATGTTTTTTTCTGGAATATTTGAGAATATCTGGCACTGAGAATACAGCTGGGGGAGCAAGCACCTGTCCATGAGGGTCCATGGCGCGCCCACCCCCTAGGCGCGCCCCCTGCCTTGTGGGCCCATGGTGGCTCCCCTCCACTTATTCCTGCACCCACACACTCCTTCTTCCTCCCCAAAAAAATCACCATCTAGCTCAAGCACGAGTTCTAGCTCATTTTGCTGCGATTTTCGATCTCCTTGCTCAAAGCACCTCTCACAAAACTGCTTTGGGGGATTGTTCTTTGGTATGTGACTCCTCCATTGGTCCAATTAGTTTTTGTTATAGTACTTTATTCATTGCAAATTTGTGCTGCCTAGGTGACCATGTTCTTGAGCTTGCATATCAAAATTATATGGTTCCAAGTAGTTCTAATGCATGATATAGGCTCTAGGCACTTGTAGGAGTAGTTGCTATCAATTTTGTTGAGTTTGGTTTGCTTTTATTTGAAGTTACTAAAAATTTCAGAAATTGTTTAGAGAAAAATATGCTTAGGAAAATGTACCAAGGTGGTTCTTCAAGGAAACAAGGACCCAGGCTTGCAATGCGTGATGCTGATGATGAACCACCAAGGGACGCCCCAGTGCGGCCTTGTGAATGCCTTCACAGGACTTCATGGATCGAGCAGGAATTAAGGAATAATTTAACGCATATTTGTGTAACGCTGATCTTGTGAGCTTCGAGGCAGAAAAGTGCCGTCAGTACCACTATCTCACTAGTTCCTTTGTGAGGAGGTTTGAATTTTCATCTTCACGCAATTCTCAAACTGTCCTGTTTGATCTTTATGAAAATTCTTATACTATGGACTTAGAGGATTTTATCACTGCTTGCAAACTTCCACAATGGGGTAGTGCTAGTGAACCTCGCAAATCTGAATTTAGATATTTTCTTGCTAATATAACTATGGGGGAATCTAGAGATATAGCACAAGCTACCATAGGGAGCCTTCATTTTCCTGCTATACATTATTTTGCTCTCTTCATAGGTAGGTGCATAAATGGTAAGGATAAAGCATGTCACATGTGTGTCCCTGACCACAGTATTCTTAGGAGTGCTGTGTTAGGAGATAAATCTTATAATTTGGGAGCCATTGTTGCACGTAGGTTGCATCATAATAGATTTAATGGAGATTTCTTTGGTGGAATTTATGTAACCCGTATAGCTAATTTTCTTGGTATAACCATACGTGAGGATGATATTGAGTTGCTTCCTGCTTATTTGGATTATGAGGCAATGGTTCGTCATCATTTTGTTGAGAGGAACGATCAGTTCCTCCAGTACCGACTAATCTTTGACAGACGACGCACCCATCACATCGCTCTCCCTGCTTCTACTTTTTTTGACTTTCAGGCAAAAGGGAGATATTTTATAACCAGAGAGGAGGCGGAAGAGTATAAGAGGAGGGCTAAGATAGCTCGCCTCCAAGCTGCAGCCCACGATGCAATGACTGCTGCATCTCAGTACGACCCCAACTACAACTTTGGATATCCGCCAGGCCATCCGTGGCATTAGACCAACTTTGGCCAAAAGCCGAAGCTTGGGGGAGTACGTATTTCCCACCGACATTACATTCATGTTCACACACTCATTGCTAGTTGTCGGTGCTCATACTTTTTCATTGTAATATCCATGCTAGTTTATTTTCCTTTTTATGCTTTCTTCTTGTGTGTCTGATAAACCTGAAGAAAAAACCAAAACAATTAGTTGTAGCTTTTAGCTAGTTTTAATTTCCATGCCTGTAGTAGTAATTAAAAAAACAAAAAGATTTCCTGTTCTTCTTTTGCTTGTTGGGAGCTTTCCCGTGTAAATAGTTTTATTTCTTTTCTTTTCTTTTATTTGGGGGTCGATAGGAGAAGACCATAATTAAATTGTTAAAGTGGCTCTTATATGCATTATTGTTGATCTGACAAAAGAGCCCATATTGCCTTGTCTTCTCCTGTTTATTGAATGCTTGCAGATTCAAGCTTAGTCCAATGCACGTGCACTATTATTATTATCCACACTATTCGGTCATGCCAGTGAAAGGCAATAATGATGATAATATGATGAACTTATTGAGATGAGAGAAACTAGTATGAACTCGACCTCTCTTGTTTTTGTAAATATGATTAGTTCATCGTTCCTGATTCAGCCTATTATGAATAAACATGTTTGCAATGACAATTAGAGATTATAGTTGCTTATGCCATGCTTAATTAGCTAGGAGCTTATAATGGTTTACCTTGCATGCCAACATGCTATTAAAATGGTTGTGATGTGGTATGATAGGGTGGTATCCTCTTTTGAACGATTCGAGTGGCTTGACTTGGCACATGTTCACGCATGTAGTTGAAACAAAATCAACATAGCCTCTATGATATTTATGTTCATGGTGCATTATATCCTACTCATGCTTGCACTCAGTGTTGATTAATTTTAATGCATGTTCATGGATGTTGTCGCTCTCTAGCTGGTCGCTTCCCAGTCTTTTCCTAGCCTTCACCTGTACTAAGCGGGAATACTGCTTGTGCATCCAACTCCATAAACCCCAAAGTCATTCCATATGAGTCCACCATACCTACCTATATACGGTATCTACCTACTGTCCCAAGTAAATTTGTATGTGCCAAACTCTAAACCTTCAAATAAACATTCTGTTTTGTATGCTCGAACAGCTCATGTATCAACTAGGGCTGTCTGTATCTTCCATGCTAGGCGGGTTATTCTCAAGAGGAGTGGACTCCGCTCCTCACTCACGAGAAAATGGATGGTCACCGGGATGCCCAGTCCCATGCTTTATGCAAATCAAATCAAAATAACTACAAATAAAACTCCCCCGGGACTCTTGTTAGTTGGAGGCACTCGTTGTTTCGAGCAAGCCATGGATTGATGCTTGTTGGTGGAGGGGGAGTATAAACTTTACCATTCTGTTTGGGAACCGCCTATAATGTGTGTAGCATGGAAGATATCGAGATCTCTCGGTTGTTATGTTGACAATGAAAGTATACCGCTCAAAATATTATTCATGTCTATTTCAAAACCGAGCTCTGGCACCTCTACAAATCCCTGCTTCCCTCTGCGAAGGGCCTATACATTCACTTTTATGTTGAGACATCATCCTCTTATTAAAAAGCACCAGTTGGCGAGCACCTCTGTCATTTGCATCCATTACTGTTAGTTTACATTGAGTATGACTTGACTGGATCTCTTTTACCATGAATTACAATGTCTAGTCAGTCCTTGATCTTTAAAGGTGCTCTGCATTTATGTTTTCCGGTATCAGAAAGGGCTAGCGAGATACCATCTTGTTATATCATATTGTGATTGTTTTGAGAAAGTGTTGTCATCCGAGATTTATTATTATTGCTCCCTAGTTGATTATGCCATTGATATGAGTAAACATGAGACCTAAGAGTTATTGTGAATATGGTTAGTTCATCATCTTTGCTGAAAACATGAATGATGGCTTTACATATTTACAACAAGAAGAGCAAACAGAGTTTGTAAAAGTTTTTCTTTATCACTTTCAGTTTGTTAATTGAATTGCTTGAGGACAAGCAAAGGTTTAAGCTTGGGGGAGTTGATACGTCTCCGTCGTATCTACTTTTCTAAACACTTTTGCCCTTGTTTTGGACTCTAACTTGCATGATTTGAATGGAACTAACCCGGATTGACGTTGTTTTCAGCAGAATTGCCATGGTGTTATTTATGTGCAGAAACAAAAGTTCTCGGAATGACCTGAAACTCCATGGAGATTATTTTTGGAAATAATAAAAAATACTGGCAAAGAATCAAGGCCAGGGGGCCCACACCCTAGCCACGAGGGTGGGGGCGCGCCTGCCCCCCTGGGCGCGCCCCTGCCTCGTGGGCCCCCTGGAGCTCCACCGACCTCAACCTTGACTCCATATATTCGTGTTCGGGGAGAAAAAAATAGAGAAGAAGGATTCATCGCGTTTTATGATATAGCCGCCGCCAAGCCCTAAACTCTCTCGGGAGGGCTGATCTGGAGTCCGTTCGGGGCTTTGGAGAGGGGAATCCGTCGCCATCGTCATCATTAACCATCCTCCATCACAAATTTCATGATGCTCACCGCTGTTCGTGAGTAATTCTATCGTAGGCTTGCTGTATGGTGATGGGTTGGATGAGATTTATCATGTAGTCAAGTTAGTTTTGTTAGGGTTTGGTCCCTAGTATCCACTATGTTCTGAGATTGATGTTGCCATGACTTTGCTATGCTTAATGCTTGTCACTAGGGCCCGAGTGCCATGATTTCAGATCTGAACCTATTATGTTTTCAGGAATATATGTGAGTTCTTGATCCTATCTTGCAAGTCTATAGTCACCTACTATGTGTTATGATCTGGCAACCCCGAAGTGACAATAATCGGGACCACTCCCGGTGATGACCGTAGTTTGAGGAGTTCATGTATTCAATATGTGTTAATGCTTTGGTCTGGTACTCTATTAAAAGGAGGCCTTAATATCCCTTAGTTTCCACTAGGACCCCGCTGCCACGGGATGGTAGGACAAAAGATGTCATGCAAGTTCTTTTCCATAAGCACGTATGACTATATTCGGAATACATGCCTACATTACATTGATGAATTGGAGCTAGTTCTGTGTCACCCTAGGTTATGACTGTTACGTGATGAACCGCATCCGGCATAATTCTCTATCACCGATCCATTGCCTACGAGCTTTCCATATATTGTTCTTCGCTTATTTACTTTTCCGTTGCTATTGTTATCATCACTATAAAACACGAAAAATATTACTTTTGCTATTGTTACCCTTTTGCTACCGTTACCACTACTATCATATTACATTGCTACTAAACACTTTGCTGCAGATATTAAGTTATCCATGTGTGGTTGAATTGACAACTCAGCTACTAATACTTGAGAATATTCTTTGCCTCCCCTTGTGTCGAATCAATAAATTTGGGTTGAATACTCTACCCTCGAAAACTGTTGCGATCCCCTATACTTGTGGGTCATTAGATGATGATCATATCAATCTTGGAACCACTTCCAACACACATCGTCACTTCACCCTTAACTAGTCTCTGTTCGTTCTGCAACTCCTGTTTCGAGTTACTAATCTTTAGCAACTGAACTAGCATCAAATACTAAGGGATTGCTATAAACACTAGTAAAGTGCACATCAATAACATGTATATCAAATATACCTTTGTTCACTTTGCCACCCTTCTTATCTGCCAAATACTTGGGGCAGTTCTGCTTCCAGTGACCAGTCCCTTTGCAGTAGAAGCACTTAGTCTCAGGCTTAGGTCTAGACTTGGGCTTCTTCACTTGAGAAACAACTTGCTTGCCATTCTTCTTGAATTTCCCCTTCTTCCCTTTGCCATTTTCTTGAAACTAGTGGTCTTGTCAACCATCAACACTTGATGCTTTTCTTGATTTCTACCTTCATCGATTTCAGCATCACGAAGAGCTTGGGAATCGTTTCTGTTATCCCTTGCATATTATAGTTCATCATGAAGTTCTAGTAACTTGGTGATAGTGACTAGAGAACTCTGTCAATCACTATCTTATCTGGAAGATTAACTCCCACTTGATTCAAGTGATTGTAGTACACAGACATTCTAAGCACATGCTCACTAGCTGAGCTATTCTCCTCCATCTTGTAGGCAAAGTGCTTGTCAGAGGTCTCATACCTCTCGACACGGGCATGAGTATGAAATACAAATTTCAACTCTTAGAACATCTTATATGTTCCGTGGCGTCCAAAACGTTTTTGAAGTCCCAGTTCTAAACCATAAAGCATGGTGCACTAAACTATTAAGTAGACATCATACCGAGCTTTACCAAACGTTCATAATGTATGCATCTGCTCCTGCAATAGGTCCGTCACCTAGCGGTGCATCAAGGACATAATTCTTTTGTGCAACAACGAGGATAATCCTCAGATCACGGATCCAATCCGCATCATTTCTACTATCATTTTTCAATATAGTTTTCTCTAGGAACATATGATAAATAAAAACGGGGAAGCTATACATGAGCAACTGATCTACAACATAGATATGCAAATACTATCAGGACTAAGTTCATGATAAATGAAAGTTTAATTAATCATATTACTTAAGAACTCCCACTTAGATAGATATCCCTCTAATCATCTAAGTGATCACGTGATCCATATCAACTCAATCATAACCGATCATCACGTGAGATGGACTAGTTTTGAATGGTGAACATCACTATGTTGATTATATCTACTATATGATTCACGCTCGACCTTTCGGTCTCAGTGTTCCGAGGCCATATCTGCATATGCTAGGCTCGTCAAGTTTAACCCGAGTATTCTGCGTGTGTAAAACTGTCTTACACCCGTTGTAGATGAACGTTGAGCTTATCACACCCGATCATCATGTGGTGTCTCGGCACGACGAACTTTGGCAAAGATGCATACTCAGGGAGAACACTTTTACCTTGAAATTTAGTGAGAGATCATCTTATAATGCTACCGTCAAACTAAGCAGAATAATATGCATAAAGGATAAACATCACATGCAATCAATATATGTGACATGATATGGCCATGATCATCTTGCGCCTTTGATCTCCATCTCCAAAGTAGTCGTGATCTCCATCGTCACCGGCATGACACCATGATCTCCATCATCTTGATCTCTATCAATGTGTCGTCATATGGTCGTCTCGCAAACTATTGCTTTTGCAACTATTGCTATCGCATAGCGATAAAGTAAAGCAATTGTATGACGCTTGCATCTTATGCGATAAAGAGATAACCATAAGGCTTCAGCCAGTTGCCGATAAATTTAACAAAACATGATCATCTCATACAACAATTTATATCTCATCACATCTTGACCATATCACATCACAACATGCCCTGCAAAAACAAGTTAGACGTCCTCTACTTTGTTGTTGCAAGTTTTACGCGGCTGCTATGGGCTGAGCAAGAACCGTTCTTACCTACGCATCAAAACCACAACGACGGTTCATCAAGTTAGTGTTGTTTTAACCTTCAACAAGGACCGAGCGTAGTCACACTTAGTTCAGCTAAAGTTGGAGAAACTGACACCCGGCAGCCACCTGTGTGCAAAGCACGTCGGTAGAACCAGTCTCGCGTAAGCGTACGCGTAATGTCGGTCTGGGCCGCTTCATCCAACAATACCGCCGAACCAAAGTATGACATGCTGGTAAGCAGTATGACTTGTATCGCCCACAACTCACTTGTGTTTTACTCGTGCATATAACATCTACGCATAAACCTGGCTCTGATGCCACTGTTGGGGAACGTAGTAATTTCAAAAATTTCCTACACACACGCAAAATCATGGTGATGCATAGCAACGAGAGGGAAGAGTATCATCCACATACCCTCGTAGACCGTAAGCGGAAGCGTTATGAGAATGCGGTTGATGTAGTCGAATATCTTCACGATCCGACTGATCCAAGTACCGAACGCACGGCACCTCCGAGTTCAGCACACGTTTAGCTCAATGACGTCCCACGAACCCTGATCCAGCAAAGCTTCACGGGAGAGTTCCGTCAGCACGACGGCATGATGATGGTGATGATGTTGCTACTGACGTAGGGCTTCGCCTGAGCACCGCTACGATATGATCGAGGTGGATTATGGTGGAGGGGGGCACCGCACACGGCTAAGGGATTAATGATCAACTTGTGTGTTCTAGGGTTCCCTCCTGCCCCCGTATATTAAGGAGCAAGGAGGGAGGCCGGTCGGCCCCTGTAGGGCGCGCCAGGAGGAGTCCTCCTCCTAGTAGGAGTAGGACTCCCCTTTCCTACTCCTACTAGGAAGAGGAAAGGAAGGAGGAGAGGGAGAAGGAAGGAGAGGGAGGAAAAGGAGGAAAGGGGGGCCGGCCCCCTAGTCCAATTCGGTTTCCTCCTCTCTTCCATCACTTGGCCCATGAGGCCCATTACTTCTTCCTCGTATTCCCGTAACTCCCCGGTACCTCGAAAAATATCTGAATCACTCGGAACCTTTTCGATGTCCGAATATAGTCGTCCAATATATTGATCTTTACGTCTCAGCCATTTCGAGACTCCTCGTCATGTCCCCGATCTCATCCAGGACTCCGAACTACCTTCGGTATATCAAATCACATAAACTCATAATACCGATCGTCACCGAACATTAAGCGTGCGGACCCTACGGGTTTGAGAACTATGTAGACATGACCGAGACACGTCTCTAGTTAATAACCAATAGCGGAACCTGGATGTTCATATTGGCTCCTACATATTCTACGAAGATCTTCGGTCAAACCACATAACAACATACGTTGTTCCCTTTGTCATCGGTATGTTACTTGCCCGAGATTCGATCGTCGGTATCTCAATACCTAGTTCAATCTCATTACCGGCAAGTTTCTTTAATCATTTCGTAATGCATTATCCCACAACTAACTCATTAGTCACATTGCTTGCAAGGCTTATAGTGATGTGCATTACCGAGAGGGCCCAGAGATAACTCTTCGACAATCGGAGTGACAAATCCTAATCTCGATCTATGCCAACCCAACAAGTACCATTCGGAGACACCTGTAGATCACCTTTATAATCACCCATTTATGTTGTGACGTTTGGTAGCACACAAAGTGTTCCTTTGGTATTCGGGAGTTGCATGATCTCATAGTCATATGAACATGTATAGTTATGGAGAAAGCAATAGCAACAAACTAAACAATCATCGTGCTAAGCTAACGGATGGGTCAAGTCAATCACATCATTCTCTAATGATGTGATCCCTTTAATCAGATGACAAGTCATGTCTATGGTTAGGAAACATAACCATCATTGATTCAACGAGCTAGTCAAGTAGAGGTAAACTAGTGACACTCTGTTTGTCTATGTATTCAGACATGTACTAAGTTTTCGGTCAATACAATTCTAGCATGAATAATAAACATTTATCATGATATAAGGAAATAAATAATAACTTTATTATTACCTCTAGGGCATATTTCCTTCACTCCCTTATTGGAAAGCAGTTCATCACAAAAATCAGTTCCAGTGATTCATACACCAGTAAGTGAGGAAGCTAATGATAATCATGAAACTTCTGATCAAGTTACTACCGAACCTCGTAGGTTAACCAGAGTAAGATCTGCACCAGGGTAGTATGATAATCCTGTTCTGGAGGTCATGTTACTTGACCATGATGAACCTTTGAACTATGAAGAAGCGGCCCAGATTCCACGAAATGGCTTGAGGCCATGAAATCTGAGATGGGATCCATGTATGAGAACAAAGTGTGGACTTTGGTTGACTTGCCCGATGATCGGCAAGCCATAGAAAATAAATGGATCTTCAAGAGGAAGACGGACGCTGATAGTAGTGTTACTATCTACAAAGCTCGAATTATCGCAAAAAGGTTTTCGACAAGTTCAAGGTGTTGACTACGATAAGATTTTCTCACTCGTAGCAATGCTTAAGCCTGTCCAAATCATGTTAGCAATTGCCACATTTTATGATTATGAAATTTGGCAAATGGATGTCAAAACTGCATGCCTTAATGGATATCTTAAAGAAGAGTTGTATATGATGCAACCAGAAGGTTTTGTCGATCCAAAAGATGCTAACAAAAGTGTGCAAGCTCCAGCGATCCATTTATGGACTCGTGCAAGCCTCTCGGAGTTGGAATATACGCTTTGATAGTGTGATCAAAGTTTATGATTTTGTACAGACTTTTGGAGAAGCTTGTATTTACAAGAAAGTGAATGGGAGCTCTGTAGCATTTCTGATATTATATGTGGATGACATATTGATGATTGGAAATGATACTGAATTTCTGAATAACATAAAAGGATACTTGAATAATAATGTTTCAATGAAAGACCTCGGTGAAGCTGCTTATATATTAGGCATCAAGATCTATAGATATAGATCAAGACGCTTAATTGGACTTTCACAAATTACATACCTTGATAAAAGTTTTGAAGAAGTTAAAAATGGATCAAGCAAAGAAGGGGTTCTTCCCTGTGTTGCAAGGTGTGAAGTTGAGTCAGACTCAATGCCCGACCACTGCAAAAGATAGAGAGAAAATGAAAGTCATTCCGTATGCTTTAGCCATAGGTTCTATCATGTATGCAATGCTGTGTACCAGACCTGATGTGTGCCTTGCTATTAGTTTAGCAGGGAGGTACCAAAGTAATCCAGGAGTGGATCACTGGACAGCGGTCAAGAACATCCTGAAATACCTGAAGAGGACTATGGATATGTTTCTCGTTTATGGAGGTGAAAAAAGAGCTCGTCGTAAACGGTTACGTCAATGCAAGCTTTGACACAGATCCGGATGACTCCAAGTCACAAATCGGATACGTATTTTTATTGAATGGTGGAGCTGTTAGTTGGTGCAGTTCCAAGAAGAGCGTCGTGGCGGTATCTACATGTGAAGCGGAGTACATAGCTGGTTCGGAAGCAGCAAATGAAGGAGTATGGATGAAGGAGTTCATATCCGATCTAGGTGCCACACCTAGTGCACCGGGTCCAATGAAAATCTTTTGTGACAACACTGGTGCAATTGCCTTGGCAAAGGAATCCGGATTTCACAAGAGAACCAAGCACATCAAGAGGCGCTTCAATTCCATCCGCGACCAAGTCAAGGAGGGAGACACAGAGATTTGCAAGATACACACAGATCTGAATGTTGCAGACCCGTTGACTAAGCATCTCTCACGAGCAAAACATGATCAACACCAAGACTCCATGGGTGTTAGAATCATTACTGTGTAATCTAGATTATTGACTCTAGTGCAAGTGGGAGACTGAAGGAAATATGCCCTAGAGGCAATATAAAGTTGTTATTTATATTTTCTTATATCATGATAAGTGTTTATTATTCATGCTAGAATTGTATTAACCGGAAACTTAGTACATGTGTGAATACATAGACAAACAAAGTGTCACTAGTATGCCTCTACTTGACTAGCTCGTTAATCAAAGATGGTTAAGTTTCCTAGCCATGGACAATAGTTGTCATTTGATGAATGGGATCACATCATTAGAGAATGATGTGATTGACTTGACCCATCTGTTAGCTTAGCAATATGATCATTTAGTTTATTGCTATCGCTTTCTCCATAACTTATACATGTTCCTATGACTATGAGATTATGCAACTCCCGAATACCGGAGGAACCCTTAGTGTGCTATCAAACGTCACAACATAACTGGGTGATTATAAAGATGCTCTACAGGTGTCTCTGATGGTGTTTGTTGAGTTGGCATAGGTCAAGATTAGGATCTGCCACTATGTTTGTCGGAGAGGTATCTCTGGGCCCTCTCAGTAATGCACATTGAGGGAGTCCTCGACTAAGGGGTCCTCGGGCGTCCGGCCTGTTGGACATGGGCCGAACTGTTGGGCTATGAAGATACAAGATTGAAGATTCTCTCACCCGTGTCCGGATAGGACTCTCCTTGGCGTGGATGGCAAGCTTGGCGTTCGATATGAAGATTCCTTTCTCTGTAACCGACTTTGTACAACCCTAGTCCCCTCTGGTGTCTATATAAACTGGAGGGTTTAGTCCGTACAGGCAATCATAATCATATAGGCTAGACTTCTAGGGTTTTAGCCATTATGATCTCGTGGTAGATCAACTCTTGTAACCCCCATACTCATCAATATTAATCAAGCAGGACATAGGGTTTTACCTCCATCGAGAGGGCCTGAACCAGGGTAAAACTTCGTGTACCTTGTCTCCTGTTACCATCAACCTCAAACGCACAGTTCGGGACCCCCTACCCAAGATCCGCCGGTTTTGACACCGACATTGGTGCTTTCATTGAGAGTTCCACTGTGTCACCGTCAGAAGGTTTGATGGTTCATCCATCATCTGCAACGTTGCTTCCCTAGGGGAGGTTTTCCTCCCCGGCCATATATTCGTATTCGGCGGCTTCGCACTGCGGGCCAACTCGCTTGGCCATCTGGAGCAGATCGACAGCTACGCCCCAGGTCACCAGATTAGTTTTGGAAACCTGGATTATGTCGCTGATATCCGAGGGGACTTGATCTTCCAAGGATTCACAGCCCCAGCCTCCGCTTTGGCCTCAGAGCCGGAGCGCCTCGCCAGTACCGAAGATGGGATTTCTAAACCCGCCGGACTATATGTGGCCACTATGCCCAGTACGGGAGAGCCGGAGGAAGCAGTGTCACCGATGTCCATCACCAAGCGAGACTCTTCCCCGGACGCCCGCTCCAAACTCTCGGAGTCAGCATCGTGCGAGCTCGGCCAAGGAATTCCCTTCCTGCCATACTCCACGAATTCTTTTCTCCCTCAACAAACCTCGCCTTTAAGCGAGGCTCTGGACTTGATGCGATCCCTCATAATTACGAAGGAGCAACATCCGAACTACGCCTAGCCCGAACTAGGGGTTGAGAGCGGGGAATTTTACGTCCCACCCACCACCCATTTCATCGCCATAGTAGAGGACTTAACCGACATGCTTGATTACGGCTCCGAAGACATTGATGGTATGGACAACGATGCTGGAGAGGAGCAAGCAGAAAACCCGCCATTTACCGGACGCTGGACGACCACCTCTTCGTATGATGTGTACATGGTGGATCCACCCAAGGAGGGTGACATCGATAAAGAGAAAAATCCACTAGAGGATAAACCTCCCGAGATACAACAAAAGCACCGACGACGCTGCTCTAAATCACGCCGCAGCAAAGACAGCAATACCGGCATGAGAGACAACAACACCCCGGACGATGCCGAAGACCAAGAAAACCCCATCGAGCAAAACTCTGAACAAGACAATTGGGAGGATGGGCGAGTTAGCCCTCATGAACAGGCTGCAAACGAAGACTTGGAGGATGGCAATTATATTCCACCCTCCGAGGATGAGGTGAGCCTCGGTGACGAAGACTTCATCATGCCTAAGAAACCTCTCGAGCAGGTGCGCTTTAAGCAACAGCTAATAGCCATTGCAAGGAGCCTGAAAAAGAAGCAATCGAAACTTCAAGCTGATCAAGATCTGTTGAACGATAGATGGACTGATGTCCTGGCAGCAGAAGAATACGGCCTCGAGCACCCAACCAAAAGTTACCCAAAGCATAAAATGCTACCTCAATTCAATGACGAGACATTAGAGCCCATACCATCAGCGCGTAATGTGGCTGATCGACCACCACGTGCTCGGGACAAAACGTCAACTCAAGCTGAACGCCGGCCCGTCCTACCTTGCCGTAAAGGCAGAGATAAAGCTGCTCAGGGATACACGTATGACCTGCGGCAGGACCTGAAGAATAAAGCAGGTCCGACCAGATCGATCTACGGATCGCGGGGGCGTTCCACGACGCGCGACGACGGCTATCAAGCCGAACATGGCAAGCACAATCACGTTCGAGCCGAAAGCCGCAGACGGACTCCATCCGAACTACGTCACGACCTGGCCCGATATAGAGGCGCCGCACACCCCCTCTGCTTCACTGATGAAGTAATGGAACATGAATTCCCAGAAGGGCTCAAACCCGTGAATATCGAATCATATGATGGAACCACAAATCCCGCTGTATGGATTGAAGACTTTATTCTCCATATTCATATGGCCCGCGGCGATGATCTTCATGCCATCAAATACCTCCCCCTAAAACTCAAGGGGCCAGCCCGACACTGGCTGAATAGCCTACCTGGAAACTCCATTGGCAGCTGGAGGACTTGGGAGGAGCCTTCCTTGACAACTTCCAAAGTACATATGTTCGACCTCCAGATGCCGATGACTTAAGTCACATAATTCAACAGCCCGGAGAGTCAGCTAGGAAATTCTGGACTAGGTTCTTAACCAAAAAGAACCAGATCATCGACTGTCCGGATGCCAAAGCCCTGGCGGCCTTTAAACACAATATCCGGGACGAATGGATCGCCCGACACCTCGGCCAAGAAAAGCCGAAGTCCATGGCAGCCCTCACGGCGCTTATGACCCACTTTTGCACAGGCGAAGATAGCTGGCTAGCCCGTAGCAATAACAACACAAGCAAACTTGGCACTTCGGAAGCCAGAAATAGCAACGGCAAGCCCCGATGCAACAGGCACAAGCGTCGAAACAATGGTGACAATACCGATTACACAACGGTCAACGCCGGATTCAGTGGCTCCAAGTCCGGTTAGCGGAAGAAGCCATATAAAAGAAATAATCAAGGCCCTTCTAGCCTGGACCGCATACTCGATCATCCATGTCAGATCCATGGCACCCTTGATAAACCAGCCAATCATACTCATCAGAGTTGTTGGGTCTTCAAACAGTCCGGCAAGTTAAATGCCGAAGACAAGGAGAAGGGGTCGCAAAGCGAGAATGGCGACGAGGAGCCCCGTCCACCGAACACAGGGGGACAAAAGAAGTTTCCCCCTCAAATTGAAATGGTGAACATGATATACGCCACCCATATCCCCAGGAGCGTAAGCGCACGCTCAGGGATGTCTATGCGATAGAGCCAGTCGACCCAAAATTCAACCCATGGTCGTCATGCCCGATCACCTTTGATCGCAGGGACCATCCGACCAGTATCCGTCATGGTGGTTCAACCGCACTGGTCCTCGACCCAGTAATTGATGGATTCCACCTCACACGAGTCCTCATGGATAGTGGCAGCAGCCTCAACCTGCTTTATCAGGATACAGTGCACAAAATGGGCATCGATCCATCAAGGATCAAGCCCACCAAAACTACTTTTAAGGGAGTTATACCAGGTGTAGAGGCCCGCTGCTCAGGCTCAATCACATTGGAGGTCATCTTCGGATCTCTGGACAACTTCCGAAGCGAAGAGTTAATCTTCGATATTGTCCCCTTCCGTAGTGGCTATCACACATTGCTCGGACGAATCGCATTTGCCCGATTCAATGCGGTGCCGCACTACACTTATCTCAAGCTCAAGATGCCCGGACCACGCGGTGTCATAACAGTCAATGGGAACACGGAGTGCTCCCTCCATACTGAGGAGCACACCGTCGCCCTGGCAGCAGAGGTACAAAGCGACCTTCACAAGCAGAACCTTAATTCGGCGGCCATACTCCCGAACACTGTCAAACGAGTCCGGACTACTCTGTGGCAGGACAATCTAGCTCGTCAGGAGCTCGATTAGCAATTCAACCTCCGTCTCAGTCCCGACCAAGTGGCGGCATACGTACCACGTGTACATAACTACGCACTAAAAATACCATGGGCAGAGACGGAGGCATAACCAGACTGTGGTCCACAATATTCCTTGACCTCCCCTCGACTCACATGCTCTCACATCTTCTTTCATCCTTTTCAGGTTTCTTTTCTACATGCCTTTCTTGATGGTCTGATCATCGGTCCTTTTGAAGGATAGATACACCAAGACGACAAGAAGCATTGACGTATAAGGGAACCTCTAGGTGGCCTTTTTTGACGATCACCCTACCTGCTTTCAGGACCCGCACACAGCTCGCCCTTGGTCGAGGCATGTTAAATAGCCATTTTGCTTATCGCACTACCTGTACAAATATGCTTTGGCGTATTAATCAAACTATAATGAAAACAGTTTGCGTCCCAACTTTTGGGGCACTAGCTTGCTACTTCATTTTTTCTTGATAATCTTATCAATTGCACTCGTACACTTTGGTACGCCTTAATTCGCTAGGAGCTTTACTATGCTCCATTCTATGGCAACAAAGTCCGAACACTTTTACAGTATGGTTCGGCACCCCGAATTTCAGTATTATATGAATTGGCTCCGAATCATGTCTTTGGTCAATAGTTGGGTTGCCCGGCTCCTGTGCTTACTACCTTACGTTCCGCTCTATCGGCTAGGGTAGTAAAGGGAGAACTATTGCGATTGTGTCCTGGTTTATCCGGATGAGCACCTCAGTAGAGAAAGCCAAAAACTGACTGTCATGATGCGGCGTGAGCCGGTCAGCTATTCGGAGGTTAGAAATATTTTGCGATTTTTTCCGCATTATGCGACGAATCGGTCTTTATCCGATAAGGTGTTTACAACACCCTAGTTTGGACTCACGAATACTAGGGGTTGCGCCTAAAATTCTATTGTCAAACTCCTATGGCTAAGTGAGGGTGATAAAGCCACATAGTCCGATTACCTGGTTCGTTCCGCTGAACACCTCCTTCAAGGACCAAAACTTTTGGATAAAGAGTGTTTTAGATTCATCCCAAACACCCCGTACTACCTACGTGGGGGCTGAAGCCGACGACTGGCCAACTCTCAGACTTAATAAAACGGCCGCACAAGAGGTAAAATTTTAAATAACAAACAGCAAGTGATACGTCTCCAACGTATTTATAATTTTTGATTGTTCCATGCTATTATATTATCTATTTTGGATGTTTACACTACAAAAAAGTACACTTCCGTGATGATACGTGTTTGTCACAGTAGGTCACTTTTTTTGTCATGCATGTACATCCATGACAAATTTATGACAGAATCAAGATAGTCATACCTGTGATGTCGTAGAAGTGTTCCATGACATTACCAAAATTATCATCACGGAAGTGTCCACTTCCATGACGATAAATCGCGCCTCACAGAAGTGCTTTCGTCAAGGGTGACCGACACGTGGCATCCACCATAACGGAACGTCGTTAAGCTATTGGGTCGAGTTTTGGATCCGATAACCCGTTAACAACCCCGATCAATGGGGATTTTCCACGTGTAAAATCATCATTGGCTAGAGGAAACACGTGTCGGCTCATCGTCGGGACAGATGTCATCCACTAACTGGACAGAATGCGCCTATGGTACATCGACACGTGGCACGGCCCAACAAGTTTAAATGGGCCGGCCCAACTAAAGGCCCACAAGATTTTGCGGACCATAATGGGCCGGCCCAGCTAAAGGCCCACGAGATTTTGCGGACCATAATGGGCTGGCCCAGCTAAAGGCCCACAAGATTCGCAGGCCATAATGGGCCGGACCAGGTAAAGGCCCACAAGATTTTCGTGTGTTATAATAGGCCGGCCCAGGTAAAGGCCCACAAAATTCTTGCGGATCATAATGGGCTGGCCCAGCTAAAGGCCCACGAGATTTCGCCGACATTAATGGGCCGGCCCAGCTTTAGGCCCACAAGATTTTGAGGACCCTAGTAGGCCGGCCCGTTAACTGGCTGCCATGTTTTAGGCCAATATTTGATCCGGTCCACTTAGTAATTCGGCCTGATACTAGTTTTGGCCTGTTAAGGGCCCGTTTAACATTTCGGCCCTATATTAATTTCAGCCTGTTAAAAGCCCGTCATATAGTTGGGCCTAACTACAGCCCGGTTTGCATCCGGCCTGCTCGTAGTCGATATCTGATTGGGCCAAACAAGGAGCGAGACAATTTTTCGGCCTGTTAAAAGCCCGTGATTTGATTCGCAAAATCTTGGGTCGGGGTTCATTTCGGGCTGCTGCCGGCCCGTGAGCTGATCGACACGTTTCAGGCCCAACCTACATCGTGATTGCATGACGGCTCGATTATGTACCATAATTTTACGGTTTGGCTGGTTTACTGCGAAGACAGGATATATATACAGTAAAATAACTGCAGCATCGTGAATAAGTAAAAACCTATACTATACAATAAAGAAATTACGGCATATTACATCCACTGGGCATCAAAGTTCGCCACTATGATAATAAAGCACAAGAAGACAGCAGATTACGTACATTGGGCATCAAAGATCGCCACCAGTGCAAATAAACATGCCAACAAAATAATATACAAAACCGACATCACTTCAATAGAGTTCAAGAAAGGTTAGCCCTGCTGGGGAGCTGCAGCGCAAGCAGCTGAGCAAGATGATGAGACTGCACTTGTTCAACACTTATATCTTCCTCACTCTGAAAGATAAACAAGCAGACAGATGACAGGTTTTGCACATAAAAGTATCAGTGCTGACAATTCATCACATTTCTTACTGACGAATAAAGTGACACAGTTTAAATTTGCATTAACACAATATGGTATTGTTCAGGTCAAGACATGGCAGGAAATGACATTGTGAAGGAGTTGACAGCTTCACGACACCACTGGATTACAGATCAAGAACTCGTAAGTATCAACAGTTAGTGTGTTGTCAATTTATACCATTTCAGATTGGAAAATAAAGAGACGGTTTAAATAATAGTAGAATGATATGACATTGTTCATAGTTAAGACATTGCAGAATATGACATTGTGCTGTAGTGGGTAGGTTCACCACACCACTGGATTACTGATGAAGAACAGAAGCATACATGCAGTGCAAAAGAAGATCACTTGCTCTGTATAGTTTAATTTACATGGTATGAAGAAGGAAGTTGGTTGTACAACTAAAAACTTAAATTGAGAAAGGGCAAACTTTTGTTTATGAACTACATAATAAACTTTAAACAAGCAATTTGATGCAAACACCAAAAATAAACAGTTGTTGCAGTCATGCCTAACCAAATATATACAACAAAGTTTGAAGGCTTGAGATGGACAAACTTACATTATTGGTGAAGACAGGCTCTATAAAGGCCTTGTCCATGCTGATGGGGGGGGCAATTCAAGAAGTTTACCACAGAATCTTCTTCAAAACCATTGCCTTTATTCTACATTTTGTTAAGAGTAAATATAGATGTGATAATATACGAAAAATGGAGAATATTTATGATAAGATGAAGAGTGATGCTACATAACCAAGTAGCTATAAATGTAAGTGCAGCGATACAGGCAAAAGGTACAGCCAAGAGCAATGCACAGCTAAACTTCTTCAGTACCAACCTTATGGTAAGAGTAAATATAGATCTGATGTGTAGAAAATGGAGGGCAAAGAAAAATAAGCTGTAGAGTGATGGTACATGAACAACTACCTGTCATTATAAGTACATTGATAAAGGACAGCATGTACTTACAAGAACAATGCAGAGCTAAAAAAATATTGACATTGGATATATTCTACACTAATGTAACCATTCATACAAATCAGATAATTTGGAGCAAACAATTGATAAGCAAGCTATCATGCATACTGCTGTCACATAATGAACCAGGTATGTATGCAAGTACAGTGATACAGGACAACAGGTACTAAAAGAGCAAAGCAGCGGGCAGCATATTTGCGATATCATGTCGTTCTTGTCAAACCGGAATTCTTCTTCGAGCAGATTTCCTGCAAAAAAGATCCGTAAGGCACATGCGGAAAAGTAGAAGTTCAAATTGTCATGTGATTTCATAGACAGTACCTCATCCTGGGAATGAGACCAGTGCATAAAAAGGTTTTTCCATTCAATGTCTTCTAAATTTAGCACAGGAGACTTCACCGGAAATTCGTTTATAGACTTGCCATCAAAGTGTGATTTCCTCAGGTAACACCGATACTACCGTAATGCTTCCTTGAAAAGCACAAGCAAGCTTTGCTCGTCATGACTATCCAGATTGATCCTCGCCTAGTTACAACAATGTAATGTAAATCATTCATGTGTTCAATCAGCAGAAAACAGGAAAATAATAACCATGAATAATAGCACTTACACGTAAGTTGGACAGGAAGATGTGAAAATGGTGTTTGTCTTCACAATAATCTTCCCATGATGGGAATATATGCACGTAGTCCCTAACAACATTGAAAGCATTGTCTTTTAAATTGGGAATAAATGAAATGGGGTTCCAATCTGCAGGAATTGGCCGTCTCTGCAGTTGGGATAAGTCTTCGGCCAGTGGACTTGCTGTACTTTTTGCTGGAGTGGGATTTTTTCTATGGTACAACTAGTGCTATGGCAAATGAAATCGGTATACCTTTTGCTGGAGTGCAGGTCCCTTGTGGTGGGGCTAGTGGTGTGGCTAGTGAAGTATGGGTACAGTCTGCTGGAGTCGGTCCTATGTTTTGTGTCACTGGTTGTACAACCAATATAAGTGGGGTGCTGTCTGATTTCTCCGGCACCACCACGTTTTTCAAGGACTTTGCTGGTGCTCCTTCAGGTTCGGCAATCACCCTCTTCATTTTTGATGTCTAATGCACAAGAACAACATTTGAGTGAAAAAACATGGTATGATGACAGATGGAATATGTATTGATAATAGATGGGCATGGCATCTCGACATATATGATGAGTAAACTAAGCAAATGGCGGTGCAACAAAGTAGAAGAAATGCAAGACAACATATGCAAGATACCCGCAATCAATAAAACATTGCCAAATTAGAACAGGCACCTTGATGGGTGAACAGGACAGGCCATCTGCCTTTGACTCCTCGAGGTTAGAATAGTCATTAGGATCATATTCTGAACAAGAATCAACAGGTGGGGAGCGTATGAGTTTCATTACATCCAGAATGGCACTCAATGCCTTGGTGCCAATTTTGTAAGTCATTGCAGTGTTTAGCTTCAAGAGTGGACTGCTGCTAGTGCGACACAAAGCAGCTACACAGATCATAGTGTAGATATAACGGGAAAACCTTAAGCATCAGAGTAAAATCAGCAAAGTGGAACTTGCTGGAATATATGTGCTAGTATTGCCGGTACGGCTAAAAAGGCTTCGGATACCAGCTCTCTTCAAGTGAAGGTGTGGTACTGTTAATATCAATGTAACTCTCAAAGGCGACACAGCTCCCCGCATTTCCTTGCTATTCTTATAGGATTCAAGTGGGCAGGCCACTACAAATCCTATTCCTATGTTTACAAGATCCTACGAATCAAAGAGGCTCAAAGTGTCCATCACAGCCGACCGTATAGACCTCTACACTACAACTGTCCCTGCTCATCTTCAGTACAAGGAACATAATGTACTACTATCATACTCCCTCCGTTCCAAAATATAAGTCTTGGTAGAGATTTCCACTATGGATCACATACAGATGTATCCAGGTACATTTTAGAGTGTAGATTCACTCATTTTGCTCCATATGTAGTCCATGGTGGAATCTGTGCAAAGACTTGTATTTAGGAACGGAGAGAGTACATATTAAAGAAGAACGGAAGAGGAACATGGTAAAGAAGAGCAAGCAGATTTTGGATAATAAAATGTTGGTTGCGCAGTGCCCACACATGATGAACCAGAGCGCATTAAGAATGCAACTCCTAGCTGTCTCTCGACCATTTCAGGCGGTTGGATGAAGATCCTACGTATCCTAACCCTTCTTCTTCCTCGTCTCTAATTCTTCCCATACAGAACACCGCACGGGCCGCCGGCCGGACCACCGGCCCCCACCGCCTGTGTTCCTCTGCCACCCCCCCCCCCCCCCCCCCCCCCCCCGAGTTTTCTTCGTTCGGCGAGGCCCCACAACCACCCGAGCCCCTTCGATCGCACCAGCGAACTCCGGTGAGCTCTGAAAAATTGACCGACCCAATTTTGAAATTTAGTCTACTGTGATTTAACTAGTGTGGAATATAAAAGGGGAAAACCATAAGCATTGCGAGTATGGTGTTGAGGTGCCATGGCGGATCTGAAGGTGCAAACCGGACAAAGGCAACTTCGCAACCAAGATAAGAAATCAGAGTAAAGCAGTGGCGATCTGTTTTCTTGATGCGATAAATAAGTTGAGCGGATACGAAAGAGTACCGCCTCTGGTGCGGCGCCGTGTACGCATTTGCTGAGAATTTGATAGTGCTGCGGTAGCGATGGTTGTCGGCGGCGTGGAAGCAGATCTAGGAGGGTAGACGGTGGCGGCGGGGCGTGGTGGACGAGACGGTCGTAGGAGCGGCGCCGGCAAGGTGGACGACGGTGGGGATGAAGCGAGAGGACGGGATGCAAGGATCCCAGTCCGAAGCCGTGGATGAGAGAGGTCGATCTCTTGTAATGGATGGTGGCGTCGGGGTATCACCTCCGGCATGGTGGAGGATGACGGCGGTGGATGGGGTGGCGGATGGCGGCGGACGGAGGAGGGTGGGGTGGAGAGGGTGTTTTGGCACCCACGGAGTACGAATGGGGAAAAGGGAGGTAGAGAGGAAGGGTGGAACCATGTATTCAGGGCGCGCTTGTCTCAAATGCGAGGAAATTTACAAACTTAGCCCCCGTTTCAAATTTCTACTATATCACAACAACACTAGTCGGTTGGGGATAGGACGGTAATCTCGCATACACCGAATATTTACCGACGGGAGTTTGTTTTTGGCGCCCACCGTGTATAATATGAATTAGGGAGGGAGTCGATTTCGGCCGAGGACACACTGTGTTTTGGCGCCCACCGTGTATGAATCCGGGTGAGAGGCGGTTACGTCATGTTTGGGTGAAATTACAAACCTACCCCTATCAAAACCTATAGAAATCCAGCATATAGGCTTTGCGTGGCAGGGATAGGCAGTAGTGATTTCCATCTCGCAGATTTTGGTTTCGGGCGGTTACTGCGACTTTCCCCGCTTCGTTCAAATTTTGCAGAGTGCACGTTTACCGTGCCAACTCAATTCGAATCCCGTTTGTATTCTATTTTTTTTCGGGCGGGATCCATTTTCAATTGGAATTACATTCTATATACATCATTTTTTATATATATACTTTCAAAAGCACAACACCATTTATACATAAATATGGTTTACAAATGGCATGATCTCAGATTCATAAGGTTGTATCCATCAATTTGGATTTTCAAATATTTGAAACCACTTTATGTTGAAATCCAATGTATGCATTCCTCGTTAACTGTCTCCAATTAATGTGTGTTTCATGCGGGTGTTTTTTTATTTCTCAAACATGTATAATGTGTTTCACACACGCAACATATAGTGTAATCCCGTTTAGACATTAATTGCATATAAACCATGCATTGTTTGTAATTGAAGAATCTATGGATCACCAATATTGATAAACTATATAACATTACACGCGTGCCCAAATTCAAATGAATATGCATGTTTGATACACCAATTTGCGTTATGATATTATCGATGTCGTGATCTCCAGTTTAAATATTTGAATCCCCTTTAATCCAGATATTCGTCTCATATAGCTATCACTCATGCTTATATAGGACTATCTCTCTGGACCTATACGCGTTCATCGTCTCTCAGGTATCTCTCGTGCTACGTGTATGTCGACAATGATCTTTTATCTTCGTAACACACTGACGGTACTCTCTCCCTCAACCTTCATCACTCTATCTCTCTCTAAGTATATCTCGCTCCCTCCTATGTGTCTCTAACTATGATTCTCCATGTGGAATCTCTTTCTCTCACACAAACACAAAACTTTGTCTCCCGGGGTCTCATTTCTCTCTACTATTCTCATGTGTGCCACTCACACACCCCTCATACAGAGATGTCTTTCGCTCCTTAGATATGAGAACCTACGACTCTTCCTCTTCAATATCTCTTTCTCACACACAAACACAAACTCTGTCTCCCAGGGTCTCATATTTCTCCATTGTTCTTTTGTATGTCGCTCACACACACCCTCTCTCCCTACAGATATCTTGTGTTCCCTCGTATGTCTCTCTATCTATCACTCTCATTGTGAAATATCTTTCTCTCTCGCAGACACAAAACTCCGTCTCTCTGGATCTCATTTCTCTCTCATATCTGTTTGTATGTGACTCACACGCACCCTCTCTCTATCTCTCTCACACCCACAGACATAACCCAGCCTTCTGATCCACTCGACTCCTATCTCTAACGCACGCTAGCTAGCATCTTTATCTTTCTATTTATCTGTTTCTCCATAAACCTTATTCCTCGCCCTCACTCTTGATTCCTATCACGCACACTACATATGTTTCTCTCTACATGCAGTCAAGTGCCCTCTCACACACATATATAACTTCACCCTTTGAACCACCCGACGGTCATCTCCAACACCCAAACTAGCGGATGTCCCTCTAGCTAGCATCTCCATCTCTGTATCTATCTGTAGTTTCTCCATCAACATTTCTTTCTCGCACGGAGTCTTGCTTCCTATCACCCACACTATATATGTCTCTCCATACATATGCATTTATAGGTTGGTATCTTTTGCACAATCGTTGCGCCTCACTCCCTCTGCTCGCCATAGATGCATGCTCTAGCCCACGCCACTATCTCTTAAAGACAAAAACACATGCTCAATTGTCTGGACTTCTTCCATGCATTCTCACATGCATGCATACTGTCATACCGATCCGTCTCTCCCATGTCGTTGATCTTATGACTTATGTCTTCTTTCTTTTATCTCGGTCATGCGCGCGCACACACACACATCCCACGTATACATGTATACCTCTCACACATGCACGTTCAAGGTCTCTATGTCTCCATACATAGTTAATTACCCTCAATCCTAACGCCACATCGAATCGTTCTCCTCTTTTGTGCACATAACTTCCGCCTGGATGGGTAAAACACACACTCACACTTAACAATCTCCTTCTAGCTACCCCCCCGCCTCTCACTCTCCCCCTATATCCCCGAAACCAATAAGACCATCCCTTAGTTTAATTCCCGCCTACATGCACCATCGATATATAGTAGTCTTCCTCGGTGTCTCTCGAACAAACACGTTCTCTCGAAGTCGACTCCTCTCATGCATATAGGTCCTAATGCGTTTTTCGAGGCTAATTTTGACCAAATGTTAGAGCAATAATATATGACATGCAACTTACACAAAGCATACCTTCAATTTTGTATGTCAAAGGAGCTTCCAATAATATAATTTGCATAGTATACATCTCATGTGCTATTAATCTTGTCAATAGTCAAAGGCTGTCTTGAAAAACACATTAGGCCCTATATAGATGGAAGGAGGGAGTAGGTCCCATGCAAAAAATGAGAATATAATTCAAACATCTGGGCATCGTGGCTCGGTCGATAACATTGAGAAACTTGGTTTTAAAATCATGAAACTTGGCATGGTGTCATGTCATGGTAGTACCATGCCGTGGTAAAAAAATTGGCCGAATAGGAACAAATTTTGGTATAAGCTTCTTGCAAATCGGAGCTTCTCTCAAGAAGGCTCGTGGTTCTCGGAGGGAACGTGTCACCTTTCTGTGCATAATTCAAATTTGAAATACAAGCACATGTTCCAGTGCACCAAAGTTGGTTGAAAAATCACATGTGTGTCCTCGGGTAAATTTCTAGGTTCCATGCAAGAAATGGGAATGAAATTCAAAATTCTGGGCGTCGTGGCTAGGTTGGAAACATTCAGAAACTTAGTTTTTTAATTACTGTAAATCCAAAACACGCATGAAAATAATGAAACTTGGCTTGGTGCCATGACATGGCACCAACATGCTGTGGTAAATTTGTAGTCCGATTTGCGAAGGCGCACACATTAACAATCAACAAAGTCATTTTGGAAGAAGTGTTGTCACGTTACAATCGGAAACACAAGTATTATTGAAATCGTGGGCGTTCTACTTACTAGTACCATTTACGTGCCGCCACACGTCCCCTTTTTTATTAGCTATGAGGCGACGTGCATGGTAGCTATTTGAGTATGAGAGGCGTGCGATCAGACCCCTGCGCGTGCTTATCGGGAGGAGAGCCCTTTGACCTCCATCTGCCGTCCACCTCTCTCCCAAGGTCTCCATTAATGGCGCCCAAGCCTCTGTTTAATGGCGTGGCTATGTCTCACTCGACTGAGATTTAAGAGAGAAAAAGGAAAATCTGAAAGCATGGATCTTGATGTAAGATCTGACGGACCTATATAGCATCTACTGCGACTTATAGCAAGACTGATGAATATATAAGGACGATTAAAAAAATTTTGATCAAAGAAGGGCTTGCCCCTTCCGATTTTCATTACTGAAAACCGCCACAATTCACAAGAAGTTTAGCACAACTCCAGCCTAACACGAAGGACTAAAAGCTACCAGATTGAAATCGCAACATCCCAAGAGGCCAACAAAGGCCAAACATCCGTGCTAGAACCCAACATTTCACAACCGACGACACAATCCACATCCTAAACCGGTTATTACATCAAAAGAAACCAGAAAACTAGTCTCCGCGGCGAGCGGCAATGAGCTCTTTCGTGTCCTCAAGATGCTGCTTGAGAACATCCACGGATTCCTCCACCAGCCTTTGGCGCTTGTTGCGGAGCATGTCATTCTCGTCCATAAGTTTCTTCAACAAGGCACTAGTCTCCTCCTGCAGGTGTGCACTTCGGACGATCTTCTCCCTCAGCAGGTCGCGCTCAGCCCGGAGCCTCTCATTGCCCTCCCTTAGTTGCCGGATGACGCCGGTAGCCTGTTCAAACGAGGCTATCATGTCGTCCTACAACCTCGCCGAGCGGGAGATCTGATCCGTTTGGCTATGGACGATCGCATGCATGCGCCTGTAACAGTCGTCGCGTGCCGGTGAGAAATTTTCCCAGGCCGCCACGG
Source organism: Triticum urartu (assembly GCF_003073215.2). Lineage (NCBI taxonomy): Eukaryota > Viridiplantae > Streptophyta > Magnoliopsida > Poales > Poaceae > Triticum > Triticum urartu. Next base: position 123,287,023 of record NC_053027.1, read on the forward strand.
CGTGGCGGGACATCTCTACTGCATTTGTGGCGCGGCGGGACATCTCTGCTGCTTCCGTGGCGCGACCGGACCGGTCTGCTGCATCGACAACGCAGCGGGACCTCCGTGCTACTTCAGCGGCACGACGGGACCTCTGTGCTGCTACTTCCGTGCGGCGGGACATGTCGGCTGCTCTCGCAGCGAGGCGGGACATCTCTCGTGCTTCCGCTTCCATGCTCACCTCTCCCTGGTGGCAATCTCTCGACCCAGAACTCACGCTGGCCATGGCAGGCGCAAGGGAAGGATGCTGAATGACTTGTTTGTTTTTGTGGATGAGGAGTTGAGGAGGAATGTGCAGTCATCTTGGCATACTAGTATTTATAACCGAGTACTAATACGCTCCTAAGTGGGAAACCGTTTAGGTTGTGATCGGTGTGAACAGGTTTGCAATTCAATATAGCGTGGAGTAATTTGGAATGTGACGAGACGCAAGCTCAAAATTTATTGACGGTTCTAGTTTCGAAGTGCGGCACTATTCCCGGATGGAGTACTTCTTTTTCTACTCCCTCCTTTCCGGTTTTATAGGGCTTATCTCAAAATTTTAGTTTTTCCATTTTATAAGGCTCAATTTGGTTGTCCCCAACACATGTTCAGATTCCAAGGTGCATTAAATCATTGCATGCAAGTATTAAGAGAAAATTGACCAATGCATGTACTTTATGCATGCATGCATTGCAATTAATGCATTAAACCTATCTCTCGGGACTTCTCGCACGCACCATCGTGCCACCCACAAAAACTTGTACTCTGAGTTTAGTAGTACGTTATATAGGAAGAGAAGAGGTGCACGCACGCACTCGTCCTCTCACACACACGTCTATTTTTTCTCAAAAGGGGGATGATGACCCCCGGCCTCTGCATCTAGGAGTCACACACGCAAATTATTGAAATATATCGAGTGTAGTGCTTTGATGTGTCGCGTCAACTCGTACATCAACAAGAAGTTTGATTATCCTCTCCCTCGCGGACTTAACTGCACATGCCTTTGGCTGTATGACAGGTTGGCCACACACCTGTAGGGCCCACCTGTCATACACGCAAAGGCAGGAGCGTCCCTCCCTCGCCCATGAGCGTGGTGGCTGGCAAGACTAGGAGAAGCTTTCGCTACACGCTCTCCCTCCCGCACGTGGTGGACATGCAGCAGTTCAATCGGTGTCAGATGGCCAGAAGCGTACTGTAGTACTCCTCCAGTGCAGTAGTATTCCATCATTGTTCGACTTCCCGAAGAGGCGAAGAGCCAAGTGCAGCCCGGACGCTCGTGTGGCAGTTTCATGTGTATAGTAGTCTAGGATAGCGTGTACCGTGCCTGTAAGCTTAAAATCGTTGGGGTCGACTCCATGCTATGTGGCTGTCTCGAAGTTTTTTTTTAAAAAATAAAATAGTCTTCTGGCCCTACCTGAAAACTGCCGCGCGTACTGCCCGGGAAAAGCCCCGCCCTCAACTTTTAACTACGCGAAAACAGTTTGAGCTTGTTTGTTCTATATAAATACAGTACTTAGTGTATGCTTATTCACCCGTGGGGTTATTCAATGAATGGAGGGGCGGGGAGCACAAGTGAACAATATTGTAGTACTACTAGTAGTAAGTAGGAGTCGTACAGTAGTCACCTTAAATAGAGAGTTTCTTTTCTTTAATGCCACGTACACAAATTGAAACGCTTGTTGTGGAGAGAAAAAAGATAATCACTCCACTATATATGGATGCAGGGGTCTGAGCGCTTGCTTTACTAGGGTTGCTCTCTTCATTCTCTCATCCTCTCCAGATATAAACAAGACAGCGGTAGCGACATTTTCTCTCTGCTCACCACTGGTCACAGATCCGTTCGGATCCCTTCGGTCGGTGTGTGTAGAGGACTAAAAGGTGCATCGTTCACGCGGTCATCGCCGTCGAGGGAGGAAACCCACAGCTGCCGGAGGGGCCCGATCCTCTGCCCGTGCCGTTCTCTCCGACACATGGCTGGCTCGGGAGGTCCTCCGACCCTTCTTCCTCCCTGTCGTATTGTCCGTAGATCCGACCTGCCGCCGCCGACATCCCGGCGACCCTCAGGTATAAGTTCTTCGAAAGCGGCCTTGCTCTACTGCCCCAGCTCCCCACGTGTCTGCATGTGCATCTTTTTCTACTCCCTTCAGCTCTTCCAAAGCCACCTAAATTTTTAGTATTATTAGAGGTAAAGCTACTTCATGCATTCGAATCTAGGGCTTTGTTCAAACAACGAAGAAAGGGGGGGGGAAATTGTAGCATGAATCTAGGACTTGATTCAAAGAGGAAATAATATGGTGAAAGTAGTAGAGACCGGATACCCAACCGGTCTCTTGGTTGAAAAGGGAAATAATGGGAAAACGCAGTACAAACTGGATAAGGAACAGATCTATTATTGGTTGGAAAAGGATAGAAAGTGGCGGCTGGTGGACAAGTCAACAGAGTATGTCCAGGATTAGATTTGCTGCCATCACATAGTAAAAGGTCTCCAGGATTAGATTTGCTGCCCTCACATAGTAAAAGGTCTCAAGATTAGATTTGCTGCCCTCACATAGGAAAAGGTCTCCAGGATTAGATTTGCTACCCTCACATAGTAAAAGGTCTCCAGGATTAGATTTGTTGCCCTCACATAGTACAATGGCACTCTTGTTGTTTTCCCCGGTATGATAAGTAAGTTGCTCCTTTACGCTGTTGAGTGTCCTGGTGTCCCCACGGTCCCATGCCCTTAAACCAATTCTTTAGCTGCTGTTGATTTACTGTGTCTGGTAAACAAGCAATGCCACTATTAAAGTAATCCCATATTTGAGGAATCTCATTGTTGATCGTAATGCTTCTGGTAACATGAAGCATCGCTGACGTTTTAAAATTTCTATTGTCCTTGCGTGATTGCCATGAACATAATTAAGATGCTTCTTTTCATTTTGTATATGTTTCATATATTCTTATTGACCAGCAACTGTTTATTTTCTATCTTTTTGTGTAGATAGGGATATCCATTTCACCTTGTTGCTATTGTGACCTTTTGGTGAACTGCAGAAAACACTTTTTTTGGAATGAGTGCCTTGTGCAGTTCAACTAAAATGTCACGTGGGAAACATCTCTCAATTTTGGTGGAACTGCACAAAATGGTGATTGGAGTTTCCAAAATCTCCATCAAGTTCTGCTGGTAATCTCGTGCAACATTTCATTAGACTTTGCAAGATGGAGCCGTCACTGTCACCACAATGGCACTTTATTTTAGTGGAACTGCACAAAAGGATAAGAAAATTATAGTTGCACCTTACATGAGCCGGACAGCCAACCTTAATGTTCCTCAATTTTAGTGCAACTACTAAAGAAGAACCTGCCAGCTCACAAGAGCAAGTACTTCTTGCTAGCTGAATGATGCAATCTTTGCTTCATTTCAGGTGAACTGCAGAAAAAGGCGCATGAAGCGAATCATGGAACTCCAGGCAGACCTCATCCAAGTAGAGCTGGAGGTTGAGTTCAAGGAGGCCGCTATTAAAGTGAAATCATGCTCTCATGTCTCCTTGTTTATGATGTGCAAACATGCTGTGCAAACAGGACTACTCAACTACAGATGTTGTGACGGTCAAGAGCATTCGCCAAGTTCTTCGATTGTATGACATGGCTAGCCAAGATGGATTTAATCCCAATATTCACTTTATCAAAAGGCTCTAATGGGTTGGTTCTGAATCTTGCAAGCTGGGAATCAGTGAGATGTGTAGGCATCTTTGTTGTACTTATTATTTGGATCTTATTTGTTGGTTTTAAATCTGCAAGCTGGGAATCAATGAGATGTGTAGGCATCTTTGTTGTACTTATTATTTGGATCTTATTTGTTGGTTCTGAATTTTGCAGGCAGGGAAACACGACATGATGATGCAGAGGACAACAACCATAACAAACAGTTCAAACTCGGCAGTATTATCTTTTGTGAAAGTGCGACAAATGTGATGATCGTGTGCGTCCTGAGAATAATAATTATAATTGTTGTGCATGTTGATCCCGTGGCACTGATAGAACGAGAAAATGCATTGCTTGTTTTAAGTACAAATTTCTATTAAAGCTAATTAAATTTAAGTAAAGTGACCACTAACTCCTGTTTTTACAGTACCAATACAGACCCGCTCGTGAACCGACGTGTGGCCAAGGGTGCATCTTCTGCCGGGCGTGCAGCGGATGAGGGAGGGGTAGTAACTGTTGTCGCATGTACACACTCAGCTTACTGTTGAATCCAGTTCTCCAAGAGCTGAAAAACGAACTGCTGCCGTTGCCTACACACTCGTTCACTCGAAGAGACTCCAATGGCGATCCGAGGGGTGAGCCTGCTGGATATGGACTTCAGCAAGGAGTTCCCCTTTGAGTTCGCCGTTCAGTCCTATGGCTGCACCAAGTTGAATGTGATGTACACCAACGATACGGACTCGGTGAAGCTCTGCCTCGCCTCAGTCCTATGGCTGCACCAGGTTCCGGAGCATTCGTCCGTTTCATCGGCAGCGCCGACTGCACCTTCGCTACGGTGGAGAGAAGGAAGAACGCGACGATTCGGCCATCTGGTGCAACAAGCTTGTCGACATCCAGAAGCAATACAAGATCATCAGCAATGGGCAGGAGAAGGACTCCGTGGTTGACCTTGGTGAGACCATCATCGACACCTGATACGCCAACATGAAAGAAGACGACCTGGACACGTGGGAGGTACCTCTGAATCTAGCCTACATAACCTACGCGGCCAAGGGCGCATACGCATGCTACGACATGTACATGCAGATCTTGGACATGAGGGCGTGTCTGCTTCCCGTAACCGACGAGTACACGGACAGCCGCAGCGTCATGATCAAGCGTGCCAGGAAGGTCTAGATGTTGTACTTTATCTGTTTATAAGCACCTTTATCATATGAGTATTTCATGCATTAGCCTATGTGTCGTAATTATCTGTTTTGTCCGAAATATTTCTTTTAAGAACCCACTAACCTGATTGCTTTTTTAGTGGCAATTTGCTTATGTATGTAAACTAGTTCACTTGTCCGTAAAAAAACTAGTTCACTCTGCTGCCGTGCTTCGAATCTCCTCCCTCCCAACATATTCCCCTCAGGTGGACCTGGCAAGTCTCTGAATTTTCTCCCACTTTCTTTTTTAATGTAAACTGAGTTTTCTCCCAGTACTTTCCCCTAGAACCAACTCAACTGTCCCACGTCTAGCCTAAAAAATAATAATACACCACGTACTATTAACTCATCAAATTAAAATGATATTTTATTTTGTAAGTTGAAAGTTCTTACAAAATAATAAATTGTTTATATATAACTTGGCAAGTTAACTCCTAGTGATTGCGTACATAAGCTTGCAAAGATTTTACTGACGTGTAATCATGTGTTTATGTTTTTATAACATTTCTCCGTCTAGCCCAACATGATATTTTCACCCCAGCCCAGCAAGTCCGTGGCTTTCGAGAAAAATGCAAATGGGATTTAAATGGGCTGCATAGATGCTACATCATTGTTTCACCTAGCCCACCAAATGGACTAAAAAAACAAATGGACTGACAGCTGGGTCCACGGCCACAGCCTAGTTTTTTGTGATTTGCCCAGTAATCGCTTTGTCAGGCCTGTTGGGCTGCAAATCTTTCAAGACGAGGAGAGCTTTCATTCGGCTGGCCGAGAAAATGGCCCATCAATAATGAGAAATGGGTTGTACATTTTTAGAACACATCAAACCAGCAATTAGTTTCAAATATCTTTTTTTCATTTTGAGATTTTAAATTACATTAGTTTTTATGCATGGAGAATTTGTTGGATTTTATATTGATATACATTTATTTTTAAAATCAGTTTGAATGTGAGTCGAAATTTTGGGATTAAAAACAGTTCGGACCGCACCGAAATATTCCAAATTTCATATAATTTTTTAACCGTGGCCACAATATGGGCTGTAATGCTAACAAAAAGAATATGGGCTCCAAAAAAACCTTAAGAATTAGCAAATGGGATGTATGCTGTTTTCCACAGATTTGAGGCTTTCCTAAAAAAAGGTTGACGCACAAGCAGTGACTGTTGGATGGCCATCCAACGGCCGTCGTGCTTTTTCAATCTCTGCTCTTCCTGCTCCAGCCGCTCAAACAGGCGCCGGCGAGACTGCCTGCTCCCTCCTCCCCGTGGCCGGCTCTGCTGCCGTGCAGGCCTCACCGCCCCACCGTACTCCCATCGCTGGCCTAACCATCCCTCTACTCACCCACACCTGATGTTATTCTGCGGCGACGGCAGCCTCACACCGCAGCGAACCAGTGAACCTCGTACTCCTCTATGCGTGGGCATCCACTGCCGCGTCTTCCCCGGCTCCGCGTCGTCCCCTTCCTAGGCCTCGCCGCCGTCCACCGCCCTAGTGCTCTCTTCACGGCGTGGTCGACGTGGTCAAGGAATGGCTTCCATCGGACAAGGACTATACGTGGAGAGGCTGACAACTAGGTCCACGACCGCGGCAAGGAAGTGCCTCCTTATTACGTGCAAAATAATTATTCCTCCACCTGACAGCGGGACCCACCGGATGTGCCACCATATTTCACGAAAAAAAACGTTTCCCCCTGACTGTTGGGACCCACCAGCTACATCTTTGCACGCAAGGAACTGCGTCCGGGCAAAAAAACGATTCGCCCCCTGACTGCTGGGACCCACCAGCTACATCTTCACAGGCAAGGAAGTGCCTGACAGTCGGGACCCACCTGGTCAAAGCTTACGTAGCGTTGTCATTCTAGTCGCGAACGTGTACGTACATATTGGTCGATGTAGAGGTGCGCACGTGTCGTAGTAGAGGCGCGCACGTGTCGTAGTAGAGGCGCGCACGTAGCATTTACACGTACGTACAACGGCCAGGGTGCAAGAAAGAAAATACGGTCACGTATGTGTACGTACGGGCGGGGTCTCGAACGCCTACTCGCGCATACGTACGGCCAGGGCTCGTGTACATGGCTGGGTCGGAACGGAGAAACAGCGTCGTCGTCGTGTTCATGGGGAGGCAACGGAATGTGTCGTGTTCATGGGGAGGCAATGGAATGCGTCGTGTTCATGGGGAGGCAATGAAATGCGTCGTGTTCATCGGGAGGGCTTGGACGGAACAGGCAATGGAAACGGGGCCTGGCGTACCGCAGAACGGAGCAAACGGCCTTGTGTTCGACCGGCCATGTTCGAAACGGGATCCTGTTCATCGGGAGGGGTCTGGCGTACCGCAAAACGGAGGAAATGGACCTCCTATGGTCGAAACGGGGGTCCTGTTGATCGGGAGAGGTGTGGCGTACCGCAAAACGGACAAAACAGACTTGTGTTGGAGCGCTACGGTCGAAACGGGGGTCCTGTTCATCGGGAGGGGTGTGGCGTACCGCAAAACGGGACTCTACGGGATACTGTTCATCTCCACCGTCGAGCTCCTCCAGCCTCCATGGGCTCCTTTCATCCAGCCTCCACGGGCTCCTGTTCATCCAGCCTCCACCGCGCGCTACTCCACCGGCTACTGTTCAACCACCCTCCACCGTCTACTGTTCATCCACCCCTCCACACCACGGGGTCCTGTTCAACCACCCCTCCACAGGCACCCCTCCACCGTCTACTGTTCATCTAGCCCTCCACACGACGGGGTCCTGTTCAACCACCCCTCCACCGTCTATTGTTCATCCAGCCCTCCACACCACGGGGTCCTGTTCATCCACCCCTCCACGGGCACCCCTCCACCGTCTGCTGTTTATCCAGCCCTCCACCACACCACGGGGTCCTGTTCATCCAGAGGCAACGCCACCACTCACTGTTCATCCAACCCCCCCCCACAACGCTCACTGTTCACCCCATCGATCAGCTTCAGTTAGCAGCAGTAGCGAAGGAATCGATCGATCGGGTTCAGTTAACAGCCATCGATCGCTCGGGTTCAGTAACGCGTAGTCTGCAGTGCAATCGCTCGGGTTCAGTTAGAGCCCAATGCCTCGCTCGGGTTCAGTTAGATCCAACGCCTTGCACACACGCACGTACGTGTACGAGAGAAACACGCATCGCTCGGCCCCCGACCTCCCACCGTAACCGGGAACTCCCCAAAATTTTCCTCGCCCTCGCTTCTACCATGGTTTTTTCCGTCATGGACGGCCCAAAGAATGTCATGCAGCTGCGTCTCCGGCCCGCCCAGGACGAAAAGCCCATTTTCTGTCATGATTTTTTGTCATAGAAGTAGGAGCCCACCACATCTATGATGATACCGGGTTTTGTCACAATTATCGTCATAGAAGTTTCATATGTATGACAGAAAAAATTTGCGTTCGGCCCCAAATGTCACAGATGTGTCTTTTTTTGTAGTGTTAATGGGCTTTATTATACACTTTTATATTATTTTTTGGGACTAACCTACTAACCCAAGGCCCAGTGCAAATTGTTGTTTTTTTGCCTATTTCAGTGTTTTGCAGAAAAGGAATATCAAACGGAATCCAAACGGAACGAAACCTTCGGGAGAGTTATTTTTGGAACAAACATGATCCAGGGGACTTGGAGTAGACGTCAAGAAAGAAACGAGGTGGCCACGAGGGCAGGGAGGTGCACCTGCCCCCTAGGCGTGCCCCCACCCTCGTGGGCCCCTCGCAGCTCCACCGACCTACTTCTTCCTCCTATATATATCCATATACCCCAAAAACATCCAGGAGCACTGTGAAACCCTATTTCCACCGCCGAAACCTTCTGTACCCAAGAGATCCCATCTTGGGGCCTTTTCCGGAGCTCTGCCGGAGGGGAAATCGATCACGGAGGGCTTCTACATCAACACCATAGCCTCTCAGATGATGTGTGAGTAGTTTACCACAGACCTTCGGGTCCATAGTTATTAGCTAGATGGCTAATTCTCTCTCTTTGGATCTCAATACAAAGTTCTCCTCGATCTTCTTGGAGATCTATTCGATGTAACTCTTTTTGCGGTGTGTTTGTCGAGATCCGATGAATTGTGGGTTTATGATCAAGTTTATCTATGAACAATAATTGATTCTTCTCTGAAATCTTTTATGTGTGATTGGTTATCTTTGCAAGTCTCTTCGAATTATCAGTTTGGTTTGGCCTACTAGATTGATCTTTCTTGCAATGGGAGAAGTGCTTAGCTTTGTGTTCAATCTTGCGGTGTCCTTTAACCATGACAGCAGGGGCATCAAGGCACGTATTGTATTGTTGCCATCGAGGATAAAATGATGGGGTTTATATCATATTGCTTGAGTTTATCCCTCTACATCATGTCATCTTGCCTAATGCATTACTCTGTTCTTATGAACTTAATACTCTAGATGCATGCTGGATAGCGGTCGATGTGTGGAGTAATAGTAGTAGATGCAGAATCGTTTCGGTCTACTTGTCATGGACGTGATGCCTATATACATGATCATGCCTAGATATTCTCGTAATTATGCACTTCTATATCAATTGCTCGACAGTAATTTGTTCACCCACCGTAATACTTATGCTATCTTGAGAGAAGCCACTAGTGAAACCTATGGGCCCCGGGTCTATCTTTTACCATATAAGTTTCCAATCTATTTTATTTTGCAATCTTTATTTTCCTACTTATATCATAAAAATACCAAAAATATTTATCTTATTATCTATATCAGATCTCACTCTCGTAAGTGACCGTGAAGGGACTGACAACCCCTTTATCGCATTGGTTGCGAGGTTCTTATTTGTTTGTGTAGTTACGAGGGACTTGCGTGTAGTCTCCTACTGGATTGATACCTTGGTTCTCAGAAACCGAGGGAAATACTTACGCTACTTTGCTACATCACCCTTTCCTCTTCAAGGGAAAACTAACGCAGTGCTCAAGAGGTAGTAGCAAGCATTATATTACACACCAGTCTTGTTGTCATCATAGAGGGCGGGATAACATGAAGGTACTCATTCAAAGATAATGTCTTTTGAGCACTGGCCCTCTACAATGCGGGATCCCTGGAGGACATCATCAAAATAGCACTCCAGCGTGCGGTGCTCCTTGCGAGCAGGTGGTCCCTCGGTCGTGAGTTTGACGACGTCCATCTTCGCCCACCGTATCATGACACAGGCGAAGGCCATCCGCGCACCCTCGATGTAGACTGACCGCTTGATGACGTCCAGACGGGGCAAGCATCGACCAGCTGCTTCACGAGCCCGAAGTAGCTGCTGGGTATGACTTCGGCAGGCCATAGCCGGATTATCAAATCCTTCATGGCTAGTTCGGCCACCCTATCCAGTTCGACGAGCTATTTTAGCTAATCGCTAAAGGACACCGGATATTCTGGCGCAAGTTATTGCGACCAGAACAGCTTCTCCGTCGAGCTGCCCTCTTCGGCTCGGAAGAACTCCGCAGCGTCGGCAACACTACGCGGCAGATCCGCAAACGCCCCTGGAGAACTCCAAATCCGGGTCAGTAAAAGGAACCTTTTCTTCACATACTTGCTCTGCATAATAAAGGCCTTACCAGCCGCAATTTTTCTGGCCTCTTGGATCTCCTGGAGGGCGCCTTGGGCTTCGGCCCGGGCATCTTGTGCACTTTGGCGGGCCTTGGCAAGTTTGGAATCTTGATCCGCAACATGGCGCTCCAAGGACTCGCATTTCTGCAAAGCGTCTTGGAGCTCCTGCTAGACCTCGCCAACCCTGGCCTCGTGTTTCTCACGAGCAGCTTGTTCCTTCACCGCTCTCTCCTCGGCCTCGGCCAGCGCCTTCTTGAGGGCCTCCACCTCGGTCTTCGCGCCTAATAATAAATATCATGGCACTAGGATCAGTACAAAATCATCCATCATTTCTGGATATACACAAGGACATTGCATACCTTGTTTATCTTCTAGCTGCTTTTTTACACGGCCGAGTTCCCCCTCAGCCTGCTCCAGACTTTGCTTTAGTCCAGAGACCTCAGCAGCATGAGAGGTTGCAGCCAGCAACACTGCCTGCTTATTCACATAGAACATATTTAGTTAGTCTCCTGCGAAAATTACTTGATCCTCTGTCCGGCTTTTCTTTCCGAACACCGGACAGAGTCTCAGGGGCTACTGTCTATACCATGACATTCCTTTTATATAATTGTGTCGCTTACCTCAAAGCCTGTTAGAAGGCTTGTGCAGGCTTCGGTCAATCCGCTCTTGGTGGACTAAACCCTCTCAACCACGGTACCCATAAGGGTACGATGTTCCTCAACAATGGAATCACTTCGCAGCACTTCCAATAGAGTATCCGGTGCCTCTGGATGGACAGAGGTCACTCGTGGAATTGGCTACTTGTCAGATTCCGGAGTCGTATAGGTCTCCGGTATCGTGTTCGGCTGGGGGCTGAATTGGAGATGGCCCCCATCGCCAGTCTCCATGGGGATCTGCTCCCCCATGTGTCCGGCGGCCGAGGTATTGTCCTTTGGCACCCTTGTGATGGCATCTTGTGCCTCCCCCTGAGCCGGGAGTGTCCTTCGGGACAGCACTTCAGTGCCTTCCACAGTCTTGGGAGAGGAGGTCGTCGGAAGAGACCCGCTGTCCATCACCTCCGGATCCAACGAGTTTCCCGAAGATGAGGATCGCTCGAGTTCGGAACGAGTCGGACTGCAAGTGCATGATTCAACATGTTAAAACTATAAAGTAAAGGAGCTGGATATTCGGGTGCGTCTTTGAGCACTTATGATTCGGCCAGGGGCTTATCCCTGGGGTGCCACTCGGACCTGCTGTCGATATCCCACACCGGGTTGTCTGTGGCGAAGGCCTTCCCCTTCTTGGACGCCTCTGCCTCCAGATGCGTGGAGGCCGCCCTTTTCTTCCCTCCCCCTTCAGAGGGAGAATCGCTTTCCTCCTCTTCCCCGTCGTCGGTGGCAGGAGGGGAGTGGGTGTCGGCGTCTTCGGATGTCACGTCTGAAGTGCCCTTATGGCAGAGACCACCCCTGGTCGTGCCCACGGTCCTCGGTCATCGCCGGCCACGTCTCGTTGGCTTTGAAGAGCACCTTCCATATGTCTTCGTGCGTAGTGCCAAAAACTGTTGCAAGGTCCGGTGCTTGGCCGGGTCGAACTCCCACAAGTGGCAAGTCCGCTTTGGCATGGGAGGATCCGGCGAGCGAGCATCACCTAAATCACGTTGACAAGCTTGACGTCCTTGTCCAGCATGCGCTTGATGCACGTTTGGAGTGATGTCAGCTCGTCCGACGAAGACCAGTCTAGGCCCTTCTCTAGCCAGGAGGTGAGCCGCATCGGGGCGCCAGACTGGAATTCAGGAGCTGCGGCCCAGGTGGCTTTGCGAGGCTCTGTGACATAGAACCACTGTTGTTGCCACCCCTTGATGGTCTCCACAAAGGTACCTTTGGGCCATGTGACATTGGGCAACTTGCTCACCATGGCGCCTCCGCACTCTGCATGTTGGCCATCCACCACCTTTGGCTTCACATTGAAGACCTTCAGCCACAGTCCGAAGTGGGGAGGGATACGGAGGAAGGCCTGGCACACGACAATGATTGCCGAGATGTTGAGGAAGGAATTGGGGGCCAGATCATGAAAATCTAGCCCATAGTAGAACATGAGACCGCGGATAAAGAGGTGGAGAGGAAATCCCAGCCCATGGATGAAGTGGGGCATGAACACGACCCTCTCATGGGGCTTTGGGGTGGGGACGATTTGTCCCTTGGCCGGAAGCCAGTGAGCGATTTCTTTGGCTAGATACCCGACCTCCCGAAGCCTGGTGATGTCCTTCTCCTTAACAGAGGACACCGTCCACTTGCCTTGCGCTCCAGATCCGGACATGACTGGAGTGATGTTCGGAGGCGGAAAGGATGGGAGCTTGGGCGCTGGAGCTCGAGAACGGATGGGCAGAGAGAGAGAAGGCATGGGTGAAATGGGGTAAGTCCTTATCCCTTTATAAAGGCAGCGAATATCAAGCACCCCCCCACTAGCCTTAAAACTCGCCTGTTTCCTAAGACCCGCGTAGGCGGAACGGTTGGATTACCCATGCCCGCGTTGATGAGAATCCCGTAATAAGGGGACGGGATCTCTCCTTTGACGAGACGTGCCAATAAAACCGCATCTCAAAGCATGGAGCGGCAGGCCGAAAAATGGTCCGAAATAATGATCGGGTGGTGACGTGGCATCACGCTACAGAAAGTTGTCAGTAGATTGGACTCGTGAAATATTATACTCTCTGCGGTTGTGTGTGGTACTTGTTTTGCAGAGCCGGACACATTCTTTGTGTTCGAAGGTTGTTTTGGAGTATTCGGAGGAAGAACCCGCCTTGCAATGCCGAAGACAATCTGCGCGCCGGACACCTCATCGTTGAAGCCTGGTTCAGGGGCTACTGAGGGAGTCCTGGACTAAGGGGTCCTCGGGTGTCCAACCTATTGGACATGGGCCGGACTGTTGGGCTATGAAGATACAAGATTGAAGATTCTCTCACCCATGTCCGGATAGGACTCTCCTTGGCGTGGATGGCAAGCTTGGCATTCGATATGAAGATTCATTTCTCTGTAACCGACTTTGTACAACCCTAGTCCCCTCCGGTGTCTATATAAACCGGATGGTTTAGTCTGTAGAGGCAATCATAATCATGTAGGCTAGACTTCTAGGGTTTTAGCCATTAAGATCTCGTGGTAGATCAACTCTTGTAACCCCCATACTCATCAATATTAATCAAGCAGGACATAGGGTTTTACCTCCATCGAGAGGGCCCGAACCTGGGTAAAACTTCGTGTCCCTAGTCTCCTGTTACCATCAACCTCAGATGCACAGTTCGGGACCCCCTACCCGAGATTCGTCGGTATTGACACCGACACACATCACTATAAGCCTTGCAAGCAATGTGACCAATGAGTTAGTTACGGGATGTTGCATTACGGAATGAGTAAAGAGACTTGCCGGTAACGAGATTGAACTAGGTATTGAGATACCGACGATCGAATCTCGAGCAAGTAACATACCGATGACAAAGGGAACAACGTATGTTGTTATGCGGTTTGACCGATAAAGATCTTCGTAGAATATGTAGGAACCAATATGAGCATCCAGGTTCCGCTGTTAGTTATTGTCCGGAAGTGAGTCTCGGTCATGTCTACATAGTTCTCGAACCCGTAGGGTCCGCACGCTTAACGTTCAATGACGATTGGTATTATGAGTTTATGTGTTTTGATGTACCGAAGGTAGTTCGGAGTCCCGAATGTGATCACGGACATGACGAGGAGTCTCGAAATGGTTGAGACATAAAGATCGATATATTCGAAGGCTATGTTTGGACATCGGAATGGTTCCGGATGACTTCAGGCATTAACGGAGTACCGGGGGTTACCGGAACCCCCTGGGGAGTCAATGGGCCTTAATGGGCCCTAGTGGAGAAAGAGGGCAGCAGGCAAGTGGTGGGTCGCGCCCCCCTAGGCCCAAACCGAATTGGTTTAGGGTTTGGGGGCGGCCCCCCTTTCCTTCTCCTCTCCTCCTCCTTCCTCCTTCTCCTAGTAGGAATAGGAAAGGGGGGCAAACCTACTTGGAGTAGGATTGCCCCCTCCCTTGGGCGCGCCTCCTTCTAGGCCGGCCCTCTCCTCCTCCCCCCTTTATATACGGGGGAGGGGGCACCCCATAGACACACAAGTTGATTGTTTAGTCGTGTGCGGTGCCCCCCTCCACAGATTTCCACCTCGGTCATATCGTTGTAGTGCTTAGGTGAAGCCCTGCATCAGTAACTTCATCATCACCGTCATCACGCCGTCGTGCTAACGAAACTCTCCCTCAACCTCAACTGGATCTAGAGTTCATGGGACGTCACCGAGCTGAACGTGTGTAGATCGCGGAGGTGTCGTACCTTCGGTTCTAGGATCGGTCGGATCGTGAAGACGTACGACTACATAAATCGCGTTGTCATAACGCTTCCGCTTTCGGTCTACGAGGGTACGTGGACACCACTCTCCCCTCTCGTTGCTATGCATCTCCTAGATAGATCTTGCGTGATCGTACAAATATTTTTGAAATACTGCGTTCCCCAACAGATATTACCTTCAATATCATCTTCCGGACAAATATCAAAGGTCATAAGCATATCAGGCTCAAATGCATAAGCCTTGCATAGTGCTCTCCAATTTTTGCATTCAAAATAGGTGTAGGTGTCTGCATTGTATAATTTTCTGTCAAAAGTACAACCATGCCCGGTCCTCAAGTGAACTCTCTTTACCTCCATAGTTTCCATAGGACTGAAACCAATCTTATCCAAGACAAAAATTCTTGCATTGCACGGGATACGCTAGTAGAATAGTAAAAAAAATATAAGTTGAAGCAAATGAAGCAGAAGTCATGCTTAATTACGAAAAAAGACTTGTCGTTGTGACTTATTGTACCCACTTCGAAGGTCTCATCCAGCTTGATGCTAAAGTGCCTACCATCAACTAGGAAAAATTCTGTCGCACAAGCCGCGCTCGTCTTTGCAGTATTCGCACATACCGAAATCCTTTTCATCGTCATACATTTCCTATGTTCATAGTTGAAACATTAATTGAAAATCTTATAATTCGAACATTTCATTTGGTTAAGAAGAATAACTAAATACCCTAGTTCTACTCTATTCAACACCGAGGAGTGGAGAAAGAGGAGGTGGACTTTTAGCTCACCAACTAAGCACTTACTAAAAATTTAGCTCACCAACCAAATAAACTAGTTCTATAGTAAAATTTTAATTATATCATCAGATATCATATACCTAAATTTCTTACTAAAAATAAACTAGTTCTATTAATTCAACTAGTTCAACTAAGCACTTACTATAAATAAAAATAATTAATTTTCTTACTAATTCAACTAAGCACTTGCTAATTCAACTAAGCACTTATTAATTTTCTTACTAATTCAACTAAGCACTTACTAATTCAAATCTCATATAGAATTTTAACTAGTTGCAACTTTTTTGTGTCGCGAACGGGTCGACAGTGACATATACAAATGTGACATAGCATATGATATCTAGCTAGCTAGCTAATTCATTTAACATTAATATATCTAGCTAATTCATCTAACATTTGACAAAAGTATTAAAAAACTAATTCATCTAACATTAATATATCTAATTCATCTATAACTAAATGTATAAAAACTAACTCATCTAACATTAATATCTATAGCTAATTCATCTAATATTTGACGTTAATATCTAACATTTCTATCTAATTCATCTAACATTTGACAGAAATATTAAAAACTAATTCATCTAACATTAATATATCTAATTCATCTACAACTAAATGTATAAAAACTAACTCATCTAACATTAATATCTATAGCTAATTCATCTAACATTTGAAGTTAATATCTAACATTTCTATCTAATTCATCTAACATTTGACATTAATATCTAATATTTCTATTTAGCTAATTCATCTAATATTTGACATTAATGTCTAACATTTATATGTAATTCAATTATAATTTGACATTCAATTAATGTCTAACATTCTAGTATATATATAATTCATCTAACAATTTGACATTAATCTAACATTTATATGTACTAAAAGTATAAAAAACTAAAATAAACAGAAAACAAAAAATAATTAAGAAAAATCTGTCTCTCTCTATGTGTACTGTGTGTGTGAGGGCCGTCATGGCGCAGTAGGAGGCGGTCTTACAGCGGGGTGACGACCGGCGATGCGAGGCGACGGGGGGCGGCGACGGGGACGGGCGCGGCTATGAGGACGACGACGACGACGGGGACGGGGACGGGGACAGGCGAGCGCGACAGGGGCGGCGATGGGGACGGGCACGACGACGGGGCAGAAGCAGAGGAAGAAGAGAAGAAACTGAAATTTTCGTAGGTACTATATATATAGGAGGGGCCTTTAAGGTCAAATTTGGCCAGGCCAAACGGCGGGAAGCGACCCCCTTTAGTAGCGGGTCGTGGCTGCAACCGGTACTAAAGACCCCCACTTTAGTCCGGTTGGAGCCATGAACCATTACTAAAGGGGGTGCGCTGCCACCTCGCGGTGCACAAAGTTTAGTCCCACCTCGCCGAGCGAAGGGCAGCCGTACTGGTTTATAAACCCAGCCGCGGCTGCTCCTTTGAGCTCCTATCTAAAGCAGGCTTCTAGGCCTACCAGTGCTGCACTGCCCTGTTGGACCTACTGGGCTTGCGGGCCTGCATCCTGGCCCAACTACAAATTGGGTTTCTAGTTGTATGTAGGCCGCTATAGCCCAATAGGCGGGCTTTTTTCAATTTAGTTTTTTTTTGCTTTATTTATTTATGAGTAGTTGTTTGTTGTATTTAGAATTTCTTTGTGAATATTTTTGCTTTAGGTACAAAAAATTACAAACTTTCTGTTAGTGCTAGTAGTTTTCAAATTTGAATAGTTTAAATTTGTCTATTTTATTTATTTCTGACTTGTTTTTTGCTGTATTTAGAATTTATTTTTGAATATTTTTGCTTTAGGTACAAAAAATTACAAACTTTCTGTTAGTGTCAGTAGTTTTCAAATTTGAATTATTTGAAATTTGTGCGAATCACTAGTTTGGGAATAACTTTACTTTAAAAAAAGATGACGTGGCTTTGAATGGTGCATACTGAAAGCACAAAAAGTCTGGAGTTGTAATAAGATTTTAAAAAATGAAATGCCTTTGTAACAGATGAGTTTTCTTCCGAAACCATGATACTTCGAAAGAGATTGTCCATTTTGTACACGAAGTGCATCCAGTTTTTGCCGTAACCCTCTCTAACTTTTGCACATGCTATGTGGGTGAAATGATGATACCATGCCAAGTTTCAACCTTTTCAGAGTTCATTTGTAGTGATTTTCAATTTCAGGGTCATTTAGCTCTAAACAAATCATTAAATGCATGAAAAATAGCAAATGAAGGCAGAAAGGGTTGAAAGTTGATGACGTGGCTTTGAATGGTGCATACTGAGTGCACAAAAAGTCTGGAGTTGGAATAAGTTTTAAAAATGAATTGCCTTTGTAACACATGAGTTTTCGACCGAAACCCTCATACTTCGAAAGAGATTGTCTAGTTTGTACACGAAGTGCATCCAGTTTTCACCGTAACCCTCTCAAATTTTTAGCACATGCTATGTGGGTCAACTGATGATACCATGCCAAGTTTCAACCTTTTAAGAGTCCATTTGTAGTGCTTTTCAATTTTAGGGTCATTTAGCCCAAAATAAATCATCAAATGCATGAAAAATAGCAAATGATGTCAGAAAGGCTTGAAAGTTGATGACATGGCTTTGAATGGTGCATACTGAACGCACAAAAAGTCTGGAGTTGTAATAAGTTTAAAAAAATGAAATGCCTTTGTAACTGATGAGTTTTCGTCCGAAAACCTGATACTTCGAAAGAGATTGTCCATTTTGTACACGAAGTGCATCCAGTTTTTGCCGTAACCCTCTCAACTTTTTAGCACATGCTATGTGGGTGAAATGATGATACCATGCCAAGTTTCAACTTTTTCAGAGTTCATTTATAGTGCTTTTCAATTTCAGGGTCATTTAGCTCAAAACAAATCATTAAATGCATGAAAAATAGCAAATGAAGGCAGAAAAGAGTTGAACATTGATGATGTGCCTTTGAATGGTGCATAACGAACACACAAAAAGTCCGGAGTTAAAATAAGTTACTAAAAATGAAGAAGAGGCGCAATGCTCACCTGCACGTTGCTTAGCTTCAGCTAGATAGGTCACTTACGTTGCTGCATAAAGCACTAGCCAAACAGGTGAGAGTATTCACAATACTTCAAATTACACTGGTATGTCAAAACTGTGGTATCTTCTGCCTACAGTCTAAAACACTGCAGTTTTTCAATACTTTGGTTTTTGCAATGCCTTGCTATCAAACACAGCCTTAGCTTTTGACAATGTATCACAATTGCTATTTTGTGGCAAAAGCAAAAAAAATCATTTCAGTTTTGTTATTCTTAGCTTTTGATAATGTATCACAATTGACACTCTGGAAATTTTACTTTTGCCACAGAATGGCAAATTGTGATACATTGTCAAAAGCTAAGAATGGCAAAGTGAAATGTCAAATTTTAGAATGGCATGAGGAAAAATGGTAAAAGTGAAATGTCAAATTTTAGAGTGGCGTAAGAAAATTTGGCAAAAGCTAAAGTGGCAGAAACAAAATTTTCCCATTTTTTGGATGGGAAAGCCCTTTGACGCGTTTTATTAAATTGTGAATAAACTTACGTTGTTCAAAAGCTCGTAAAAAACCATGAGGATTACCATGCCAAGAGATTATAGAATTTGAATCAAAAGAATATTGTGCGCAACTTGATTAGCTTCCTGCAGAGAATGCTTGAAAGAGGACGATCCCGTCCTTCCTGCAATCAAGAAGATTTCTGTATATGGACTCCAAATTTGGATGGTTCTTGTGCATGATTGATTGAGCTTCAGGAAGTCAGATTCGGCCGTTGTTGGTGAACATCCCAATCTCTCCAAAAAAATCCAGGTGTCTGCGTTTCAGTCCTGCTATACCTTCAGCGGTAGGGTTACTAGTGAAAGGGTTCGTTAGCTAACCACATGATATTTTATACGACTATAATTGTTGTGAGCTTGTTGTGATCTCGCAACAAACCTTGTACTGGTCATTATCACGCATGTCATTCCTCACCATTTCCCCAAAGTTAAAGCTCTCCCACATAAGATAACCATCGAGCTGTTTTTGTGTGACACTCGTGTATTGTTACTTATAAATCCTGACACTCCATCTAAAACCTTGTGATTTAAGGCGTGGTAGTGGGGGTGGCAGGTGAGGCGAGACGGCTGAAACGTCTGCCTCGTCCCGGATGAACTGTTCAGCGCCGAATCAATATCCATGGGCTAACCCCATTTGACTTCATGTCCGGAGTGCTAACGACCCCGTTTCTGCAAATCAATCAATCAACGAATTAAATTAAAATTGGTTCATGTACACGGAATCAAAGGCGTCTGTCCGTTCCAAATGAGCACTATGTCGATGGGGTCTCGCCGCACCGCACCACACCGGAGGAGGGAATCACGGAGCTGCACCAAGGTTTGAAGCTCGCAGGTGTAGGGTGTACCGCCACAACATCCATGGGAGGACGCATCTTGCGCATGACCACCCCGCTAAACCGGAGCCAACAACGCCTTTCCGCAACTGCCACATGACCCCCCGATGGCCTCCGCCCCATCAACGACCCTACAAAAACACCGCCCGTCCGTCCCCCTCCCCCCCTCCACACCGTGCTGCCAGTGCAGTCATGCGCCGCATCCCTCTCCCCGGTCCTGGCTCTGTTCCCCTCTCGCTGATCCAGGGGATCAAGAAAGAGGGCAACAATACGATTTGGGATAGAAAAGGGAGACAGAAGGATCAGTCGAGCGGTAACAGCGACTAGTATAAGCCCGTAATTTAAAAGATGCTTGGTATAGGATTTGCAATGCTCATAATAGATCTACCTGTAAGCAATCTACCATTGTTCTTCTTCGTTGTTTTTATGTTGGCATCACCACTTAGTATAGATTCGTCCTTGATACGATTACCGGTGGAAATTTCTTGATGTGTCCTTCTATTGATGCCTTTAATGCTATGGGAAATTTAGTGGGCTCACCACCACTCATGATCAATGAGACAACTTTGACTCTTGAGCATGTTATGGAAAGACTAGATGCTATTGAAAAGAAAATACTCACTGAAGATCATATGGAAGTTATAGATAAAAAGATTCATTATTTTTCTACCAATATTGGGTCAAAAGTGGGAAATATTCTTAAGTTGTTAAGGGAAAAGGGTACCAGAAATCATGATAGAATAGAAGAAAGCCCTCCTTGGATTGATAAATTATAAGAAATTTTTAGTAATCTAAGCATGGCTTTCGCTTCCGCTAAAACTATCAAAAAAACTCCCGTTAAAATTTGTAGAGCTTCCAAGAACAAGGGTGCAACCTCTAGTAATAGTAATCAAGAAGATCTTAAGATGATTGGTATTCACCCGGATTTGCTGAAGTGATAAGAGATCCTTTTTGCAAGAATGAAATCTTTGAATTTAATCCTAAAAGTGTTGTTATTGAAAATATTTATGCTAAATCTTTGAAGGATTCTAAGTGTTTGATTGAAGAGTTGGACAAAGATGACAAAACTTAGATCCTTGCTTTATGCCTAGCGAAGGGCGTAAAACTATAGCGCTTGTTGGGAGGCAACACAATGAACACAATTATTCTACTATTATGATTGTGTTTTTTATGTTTTAATTAGTGTTTGTTCCAAGTAAAGCCTTTAGGATCTTCTTGGGTGATAGTTGTTTGATCTTGCTGAAAAAACAGAAACTTTTACGCTCACGGAAATAATTTTAATTTTTTACCAAAGAGCGATAAAATACCCATTCTACTTGAGCTAGATCAATATGCAAATTTCTCAGGTCGTGCTAATTTTTTAGAATTTTTGGAAATACAGAAGTATTCGAAATAGTCAGATTGCTACAGACTGTTCTGTTTTGACAGATTCTGTTTTCTTTGTGTTGTGTGCTTATTTTGATGGCTCTATGGTTTTCTTTGATAAGTTTTTGCCATAGAAAAGTTGGAATACAGTAGATATAATACAAAAACAAAATATGAATTGGTTTGATACACCACTTATAGTAGTGATTTATTATTCTTATACTAACGGATCTCACGAAGATTTTGATGAGTTTTGTGTGATTGAAGTTTTCAAGTTTTGGGTTATCTTACGATGGATGAAGGAATAAAGGATAGAAGAGCCTGAGCTTGGGGATGCCCCGGCATCCCAAGCTATTATCCAAGAATGAGCAACCAACTAAGCTTGGGGATGCCCCCGATGCCATCCCCTCTTTTTCTAACGACCATCGGTATTTTACTCGAAACTATATTTTTATTCGTCACATGATATGTGTTTTGCTTGGAGCGTCTTGTATGATATGAATCTTTGCTTGTTTTATTTTGTGTCTCGACTCATCAATCCTTGCTGGACACACCAATTTGAGAGATCCAAAATTATGTCATGACTTGTTAGAATTGCTCTCTATACTTCACTTAAATTTTTATGAGCTATGGACTTGCTCTAGTGCTTCACTTATATCTTTTTTTAGCACGGCGTGCTTTAGTATTTTTGAAGAAATGCTCTCTTGCTTCACTTAGATTTATTTGAGAGTTGGTAAAATTTTCAAGAAATTCTCTCTTGCTTCACTTGGAATAATTTGAAAGAAAAAATATTATGCTCATGATCTTCACTTATATTTGTTTGAGCTTATGAGAAGCAACACATGAAAATTAGTCGCAAAGTGACAGATATCCAAGAAGGATATAATAAAAACTTTCATGGAGATCATTGGACAAAATAAACTTGATTCTTAGTAATAGTTTTGAGATATAATGATGTGATATGTGAGTCATCTTGATGAGTAATTATGCTTTAGTAAGAATATTGGCGTTAAGGTTTGTGATTCCCTATGCAAGTACGAAAGTCAATAGTCATGCAATGAATTATATCCAACTTATGGTGCATTATTTGGTGTTATTTATGCTTTATGCTTGCTTATGAGATTATCCGTTTCTTGGTTGGTCGCTTCTCAATCTTTTGCCAGCCTTCATTTTGCACTAAGTATGATCTCTACTTGTGCATCCAAAAACCTTTAACCCAGTTTTGCCACATGAGTCCACTATATCTACCTATGTGCGGTATTCTTTTGCCGTTCTAAGAAAATTTGTATGTTCCATCTCTAATTTTCAAAATAAACTTCTCTTTTGTGTGTTTGTTTCGCTCGCGGAGCGGTGAGGGGTGGCTAATATTTTCCATGCTAGATGTGTTATTCTCACGATGAGTGTTTATTCACTTGCCATTGCACGAGAGTAAGGCAAAGATATTAGGGATGCCCAGTCCCAAAATGCAAAAAAATGAATTTACTTTATGTTTTCAAATAATAAATTCTTTGGAAAGTGTTGGTATGGAGGGCAACCGTGGATACGGCTTGCCATGAAAAGTGAAAGTATGGTGGAAAAAAGAATAAACTTTATTTTCTGTTTGGGAACCGCCTATTATATATCTATGCATGCAAAGTATTGGGAGCTCTAAGTTGTTTTCGTTGGTGGGATGGATACACCTCCCAAAATGTTTTTGTCTCTAAGTTTTTCGCTTTGAACTCTGGCACCTCTACAAATCCCTACTTTCCTCTACGAAGGGCCTTTCTTTTACTTTATGCAATTTTTATTTCGAGTATCCATCTTCTCTTATAAAAGCACCAACTAGGAGGCAATATGACCGTACTTAAGTATTGGGTGTATCTAATATTGGAATGCGTTTCATGAATGGATCAATAGTTGAGCATGACAGGTTAGGGATAATTTATTTTAGCGTTGATATTTTGAAAGACATGGTTGCTTGTTGATATGCTTGAGTATCTAAATTATCATGTCAAAACTAGACTATCGCTTTGAACAACTAAAAGTCCAAATGTCCATGCTATAAAGAAAAGAAATATTATATGACATGTTAGGCAGCATTCCACATCAAAAATTCCGTTTTTATCACTTACCTACTCGAGGACGAGTAGGAGTTAAGCTTGGGGATGTTGATACGTCTACAACGTATCTATAATTTTTGATTGTTCCATGTTGTTATATTATCAATCTTGGATGTTTTATAATCATTTTATAGTCATTTTATATCATTTTTGGTACTAACCTATTGACATAGTGCCAAGTGCCAGTTGCTGTTTTTTCCATGTTTTTTACATCGCAGAAAATCAATATCAGACGGAGTCCAAATGCCCCGATACTTTACGAAGAATTTTTATGGGTCGGAAGGAACACAACAGGCCCTGGCTGTGCCTGGGGGGGGTGCCCCGAGGGGGGCACAACCCACCAGGGCGCGCCAGGAGGCCCATGCGTGCCCTGGTGGGTTGTGCCCACCTCGGGTGCCCCCCGGACCGCCTCTTTGCTCTATAAATACCCCAATATTCCAGAAACCCTAGGGAGTCAATAGAATATTCATCCAGCCGCCGTAGAGTCCAGAACCACCAGATCCAATCTAGACACCATCTCGGAGGTGGTTCACCACCTCCATTGGTGCCTCTACGATGATGCGTGAGTAGTTCTTTGTAGACCTTCGGGTCCATAGTTAGTAGCTAGATGGCTTCATCTCTCTCTCTTGATTCTCAATACAATGGTCTCTTGGAGATCCATATGATGTAACTCATTTGAGGTGTGTTTGTTGGGATCGATGAACTTTGAGTTTATGATCAAATCTATCTTTTTATATCCATGAATGTATTTGAGTTTCCTTGATCTCTTTTATGCATGATTGCTTATAGCCTCGTATTTATTCTCCAATATTTGGGTTTTGTTTGGCCAACTTGATCTATTTATCTTGCAATGGGAAGATGTGCTTTGTAGTGGGTTCGATCTTACGGTGCTTGATCCCAGTGACAGAAAGGGAAACAACATGTATGTATCGTTGTTACTAAGGATAAAACGATGGGGTCTATCTCTACATAGATATAACTTGTCTACATCGTGTCATCGTTCTTATTGCATTACTCCGTTTCTCCATGAACTTAATACACTAGATGCATGCTGGATAGCGGTCGATGTGTGGAGTAATAGTAGTATATGCAGGCAGGAGTTGGTCTACTAATCTCGGACGTGATGCCTATATAATGATCATTGCCTGGATATCGTCATGAGTATTTGAAGTTCTATCAATTGCCCAACATTAATTTCTTTACCCACCGTTTGCTATTTTTCTCGAGAGAAGCCACTAGTGAAACCTACGGCCCCTGGGTCTTCTTCCTCATATATTTGCCTTTGCGATCTACTTTTCTCTTGCTTTTATTTTCAGATCTACTAAACCAAAAACCCAAAAATACTTTGCTGCAATTTATTGTTATTTAGTTATTTGGCGTTCGATCTATCAATCTACTACAAATTTACCTCACGTTTGTTTGCCTATCTTGAGGCATCGTACCCCGGAAGGGATTGACAACCCCTTTAACACGTCGGGTTGCGAGAAGTTGTTATTTGTGTGCACGTGATGTTTACGTTGTGTTGCTATCAGCGTTCTGGGAATGGGGGTCCCCAGACTTGCCTGCCTGCGGCCCATGGCGTGGTTGTGCTGGCAGGTCTGTGCGGCCCATCATCATCAACAAGGCATTCAAGACCCTCGCGAGGGGGACGATGCAAGACGTCCTCAGGAGCGGCCTCACCAGGCTGCCTCGCGAGGAGTGATAACTCACAAGTATAGGGGATCAATTGTAGCCTCTTTCGATAAGTAAGAGTGTCGAACCCAACGAGGAGCTAAAGGTAGAACAAATATTCCCTCAAGTTCTATCGACCACCGATACAACTCTACGCACGCTTGACGTTCGCTTTACCTAGAACAAGTATGAAACTAGAAGTACTTTGTAGGTGTTTTTGAGTAAGCTTGCAAGAAAGTAAAGAACACGAAAATAAAAGCTAGGGGCTGTTTAGATAAAGACACAACTAAATTAGTTTTAGTAGAGAGCTTTTGTCAACAAGAAGGTTATTTGTCCCTAGGCAATCGATAACTAGACCGGTAATCATTATTGCAATTTTATTTGAGGGAGAGGCATAAGCTAACATACTTTCTCTACTTGGATCATATGCACTTATTATTGGAACTCTAGCAAGCATCCGCAACTACTAAAGATTCATTAAGGTAAAACCCAACCATAGCATTAAAGTATCAAGTCCCCTTTATCCCATACGCAAACAACCTACTTACTCGGGTATGTGCTTCTGTCACTCACACCACCCACCATAAGCAAATCATGAACATATTGCAAACCCTACAGCGGGAATCCCTCACGCTTGCGCGACACAGAGATCACCATAGGACAGCACCAATAATAAAACATACAACTCAAACCAATCTTGATCATCAAATAGCCATTAGGACAAAATAGATCTACTCAAACATCATAGGATAGCCATACATCATTGGGAAATAATATATAGCATTGAGCACCATGTTTAAGTAGAGATTACAGCGGGTAAGAGAGAGGTTACAGCGCTGCATAGAGGGGGGAAGAGTTGGTGATGATGGCGGTGAAGTTGTTGGTGAAGATGGTGGTGATGATGATGGCCCCCGATGGCACTCCGGCGCCACCGGAAGCGAGGGGGAGAGAGCCCCCCCCTCCTTCTTCTTCTTCCTTGACCTTCTCCCTAGATGGGAGAAGGGTTTCCCCTCTGGTCCTTGGCCTCCATGGCATGGGAGGGGTGAGAGCCCCTCCAAGATTGGATCTATCTCTCTGTTTCTCTCTGTTTCTGCGTTCTCTTCTGGCTCTGTTTCACCGTTTCGTGTATATATGGAGATCTGTAACTCTGATTGGCCTGAAACCTTCACCGTGATTTTTTCCGAATATTAGCTTTCTAGCGGCAAAATAAGAGCGTCAACCGCCTTACAGTGGGCTCACGAGGGTAGGGGCGCGCCCCCTGCCTCGTGACCACCTCGGGCACTGGTTCGCGTTGATTTTCCTTCCGAATTTTCCATATTTTCCAAAAATAAGCTCTATCCGTTTTTATCCCGTTTGGACTCCGTTTGATATGGATATTCTGCCGAACCAAAAACATGCAACAGACAGGAACTGGCACTGGGCACTGGATCAATATGTTAGTCCCAAAAATAATATAAAAATTTGCCAAAAAGTATATGAAAGTTGAATAATATTGGCATGGAACAATCAAAAATTATAGATACGACGGAGATGTATCAGCATCCCCAAGCTTAATTCCTTCTCGCCCTCGAGTAGGTAAATGATAAAAAAAATAATTTTTGATGTGGAATGCTACCTAGCATAATCTTGACCATATGTCTAATCATGGCATGAATATTAAGACACGAGTGATTCAAAGAAATAGTCTATCCTTTGACATTAAGACAATAATACTTCAAGCATACTAATAAAGCAATCATGTATTTTCAAAATAACATGGCCAAAGAAAGTTATCCCTACAAAATCATATAGTCTGGCTATGCTCCATCTTCACCACACAAAATATTCAAATCATGCACAACCCCGATGACAAGCCAAGCAATTGTTTCATACTTTTGATGTTCTCAAACCTTTTCAACTTTCACGCAATACATGAGCGTGAGCCATGGACATAGCACTATAGGTGGAATAGAATATGATGGTGGAGGAGACAAAAAGGAGAAGATAGTCTCACATCAACTAGGCGTATCAACGGGCTATGGAGATACCCATTAATAGATATCAATGTGAGTGAGTAGGGATTACCATGCAACGGATGCACTAGAGCTATAAGTATATGAAAGCTCAAACTGAAACTAAGTGGGTGTGCATCCAACTTGCTTGCTCATGAAGACCTCGGGCATTTGAGGAAGCCCATCATCTGAATATACAAGCCAAGTTCTATAATGAAAATTCCCACTAGTATATGAAAGTGTTAACTCAAGAGACTCTCTATATGAAAAACACGGTGCTACTTTGAAGCACAAGTGTGGTAAAAGGATAGTAACATTGCCCCTTCTCTCTTTTTCTCTCATTTTTTTCTTTTCTTTTCTTTTTTTGTAGGCTTCTTTGGCCTCTCTCTCTTTTTTGGGGGCTTCTTTGGCCGCTTTTATTTTGATAACCTCACATGGGACAATGTTCTAATAATGATGATCATCACACTTTTATTTACTTACAATTCAATATTACAACTCGATATCTAGAACAAGGATATGACTCTATATAAATGCCTTTGGCGGTGTACCGGGATGTGCAATGATCTAGCGTAGCAATGACATCAAAAAACGGACAAGCGATGAAAACATCATGCTAGATATCTTACGATCATGCAAAGCAATATGACAATGAATGCTCAAGTCATGTATATGATGATGATGAAAGTTGCATGGCAATATATCTCGGAATGGCTATGGAAATGCCATGATAGGTAGGTATGGTGGCTGTTTTGAGGAAGGTATATGGTGGGTTTATGGTACCGGCGAAAGTTGCGCAGTACTAGAGAGGCTAGCAATGGTGGAAGGGTGAGAGTGCGTATAATCCATGGACTCAACATTAGTCATAAAGAACTCACATACTTATTGCAAAAATCTATTAGTCATCGAAACAAAGTACTATGTGCATGCTCCTAGGGGGGTAGATTGGTAGGAAAAGACCATCGCTCGTCCCCGACCGCCACTCATAAGGAAGACAATCAATAAATAAATCATGCTCCGACTTCGTTACATAACGGTTCACCATACGTGCATGCTACGGGAATCACAAACCTCAACACAAGTATTTCTACAATTCACAACCACCCACTAGCACGACTCTAATATCACCATCTTTATATCGCAAAACTATTGCAAGGAATCAAACATATCATATTCAGTGATCTACAAGTTTTATGTAGGATTTTATGACTAACCATGTGAATGACCAATTCCTGTCATCTCTCTAAACAGATATAAGTGAAGCAAGAGAGTTTAATTATTTCTACAAAAGGTATGTCCATGATCTAACAAATATAAGTGAAGCAAAAGAGCATTCTACAAATGGCGGTTGTCTATGTAAAGAGAAACAGGCAATCCAAACTTCAAATGATATAAGTGAAGCACATGAAGCATTCTATAAAGCCATACTCAAAAGATATAAGTAAAGTGCAAAAAGCATTCTATAAATCAACCAAGGACTATCTCATACCAGCATGGTGCATAAAAGAAAAATGAAAACTAAATGCAAAAGACGCTCCAAGATTGCACATATCGCATGAACAAAACGAATCCGAAAACATACTGATACTTGTTGAAGAAAGAGGGGATGCCTTCCCAGCATCCCCAAGCTTAGATGCTTGAGTCTCCTTGAATATTTACTTGGGGTGCCTTGGGCATCCCCAAGATTGAGCTCTTGCCTCTCTTCCTTCTTCTCACATCGAAACCTTCTCAATCATCGAACACTTCATCCACACAAAACTTCAACAGAAAACTCGGTAAGATCCGTTAGTATAATGAAGCAAATCACTACTCTAAGTACTGTTGAAAACCAATTCATATTTTGTTTTTAATTGTGTCTACTGTAATATAACTTTTCCATGGCTTAATCCACTGATATAAATTGATAGTTTCATAAAAACAAGCAAACTATGCATCAAAAACAGAATCTGTCTAAAACAGAACAGTCTGTAGCAATCTGAACATTCACCATACTTATGATACTTGAAAATTTCTGCCAAAATTGGGAAAAATAAACAATTTGTACAGAAAGACAGTGCAAAAAGAATCAGAACCATTTAACGTTCGAGTAAAAAAATTAAAATTCACGCACTACAGCCAAAGTTTCTGTCCTGCACCGCACAAACCAACAAGCATCGCAAACATCCTAAAGGCAAACCTTGGCACATTATTTTTATAATACAATGGAATTGTACAAGGGGATAATTATTTTTGTTGAAAAGTTTCTGTAATCAAGATTCACAAAGTTGCCGTGAGCATGAACAAAGTTCAAGGCTAGCTCTCACTTCAACAATGCTTGTCTCTATCACTTTCACTTTCCTTTTTGAAAAAGTTTTGGGTTTCCCTATTTATTTTTGTTGTTTTTAAACTATATAAAAGCACTCAACAGAAATAAATGACTCTCTAAAACTTCCGGGTTGTCTCCCTGGCAGCGCTTTCTTTAAAGCCATTAAGCTAGGCATATAGTGCTCAAGTAGTGAATCCACCCGGATCCCAAGGTATATCAAAGCTAATTTTAATTAGCAATGATTTGGCATTTAGTAGTGAGAACAAAGCAACATATATCATGCAACAACGAAGTCTAACTCTCTTCCTATGCATCGACATGTCATAAAAGAACAATTCATGCACACAAAGTAAAGGCCAATGCATAGTATAAACAGTTTCTTGCAATTTTACCATGTTGGAAACATAGAGAGGTGGAGATATAGTTCCTCTCTCATAATAATTGCAAGTCGGAGCAGCAAGCACATGCATATTATACTCATTAAAATCATCATGTGCAACGGTAAAAGGCAACCCATCAATGTAATCCTTAATAAGTGCAAACTTCTCCGATATAGTGTAGTTTGGAGAATTCAAAAAGATAATAGGACTATCATGCGTGGGTGCAATAGCAACAATTTCATGTTTAACATGAGGAACTATAGCAAGTTCATCTCCATAAGCGTAATTCATATTGGCATCTTGGCCACAATCATAGCAAGAATCATCAAAAAGGGATATTTCAAGAGAATCAATGGGATCATAACAATCATCATAGCAATCATCCTTCGGTAAGCACGAAGGGGAATTAAACAATGTATGAGTTGAAGAGTTACTCTCATTAGAAGGTGGGCACGGGTGATCAATCCGCTCTTCCTCCTTTTGTTCTTCGCTCTCCTCATCATCTTTTTCATCCAATGAGCTCACAGTTTCATCAATTTCTTCTTCCATAGCTTCCTGCAAAATATTAATCTCTTCTTGGACAGCGGAGACTTTCTCAATAAATGCATTAATATAGTAATTGTATTCATAATTTTCATAGCAATATCTAAGTATAGCAAGATTTTCAGGCCTATAAACATCATCATCTAAAGCTTCATACTTTTCAAACAAAGATTCAATTTCATAAGCAGCCTTAAAAGCAACAAATTCTTCTATTTGTTCCACATCATAGTAATCATATATACCATTAGCATAAGAAGCTAAGGTTTCATTAACATTAAATTTGCATGAAAAGGGAAGGTGTGGAGCCTTCATCCTAGATCCACAAGTAATATCATATCTCAAGCATAGTTGCCAAGCATACCAACACAACATAATAAATTGGTCCCATAATAGTTTCCCTTTTTGTGTCAAGCGATAATCCCTAAAGTATTCACGTTGATCCAACGTGTCTACATTATAAAGTTGAATGGGGTTTTCTCAGGATTATCAAAGTAGTACTTAATATCTTTCACATAATGAGAATCGAGGGTTTTAGGAGTTACCCCATCTCCATGAGTAGCAAGTACACCTAATTTTTTTGGTATTTTGCGTTCCATATCCATAACTAAAGATAGAAAACAACTAAGAACAACAAATAAAAATTACTTAGTGATAAAGCAAACAAGCACACACGAGAATATTCACCCCACGCTATTGCTCCTCGGCAACGGCGCCAGAAAAAGGTCTTGATAACCCACAAGTATAGGGGATCAATTGTAGCCTCTTTCGATAAGTAAGAGTGTCGAACCCAACGAGGAGCTAAAGGTAGAACAAATATTCCCTCAAGTTCTATCGACAACCGATACAACTCTACGCACGCTTGACATTCGCTTTACCTAGAACAAGTATGAAACTAGAATTACTTTGTAGGTGTTTTTGGGTAAGCTTGCAAGAAAGTAAAGAACATGAAAATAAAAGCTAGGGGTTGTTTAGATAAAGACACAACTAAATTAGTTTTAGTAGAGAGCTTTTTTCAACAAGAAGGTTATTTGTCCCTAGGCAATCGATAACTAGACCGATAATCATTATTGCAATTTTATTTGAGGGAGAGGCATAAGCTAACATACTTTCTCTACTTGGATCATATGCACTTATGATTGGAACTCTAGCAAGCATCCGCAACTACTAAAGATTCATTAAGGTAAAACCCAACCATAGCATTAAAGTATCAAGTCCCCTTTATCCCAAACGCAAACAACCTACTTACTCGGGTATGTGCTTCTGTCACTCACGCCACCCACCATAAGCAAATCATGAACATATTGCAAACCCTACAGCGGGAATCCCTCACGCTTGCGCGACACGGAGAGCACCATAGGACAGCACCAATAATAAAACATACAACTCAAACCAATCTTGATCATCAAATAGCCATTAGGACAACACAGATCTACTCAAACATCATAGGATAGCCATACATCATTGGGAAATAATACATAGCGTTGAGCACCATGTTTAAGTAGAGATTACAGCGGGTAAGAGAGAGGTTACACCGCTGCATAGAGGGGGGAAGAGTTGGTGATGATGGCGGTGAAGTTGTTGGTGAAGATGGTGGTGATGATGATGGCCCCCGGTGGCACTCCGGCGCCACCGGAAGCGAGGGGGAGAGAGCCCCCCTCCTTCTTCCTTGACCTTCTCCCTAGATGGGAGAAGGGTTTCCCCTCTGGTCCTTGGCCTCCATGGCGTGGGAGGGGCGAGAGCCCCTCCGAGATTGGATCTATCTCTCTGTTTCTGTGTTCTCTTCTGGCTCTGTTTCACCGTTTCGTGTATATATGGAGATCCGTAACTCCGATTGGCCTGAAACCTTCGCCGTGATTTTTTTCCAAATATTAGCTTTCTTGCGGCGAAAGAAGAGCGTCAACCGCCTTACAGTGGGCTCACGAGGGTAGGGGGCGCGCCCTAAGGGGGGGCGCCCCCCTGCCTCGTGACCACCTCGGGCACTGGTTCGAGTTGATTTTCCTTCCGAATTTTCCATATTTTCCAAAAATAAGCTCCGCCCGTTTTTATCCCGTTTGGACTCCATTTGATATGGATATTCTGCGAAACCAAAAACATGCAACAGACATGAACTGGCACTAGGCACTGGATCAATATGTTAGTCCCAAAAATAATATAAAAAGTTGCCAAAAAGTATATGAAAGTTGAATAATATTGGCATGGAAAAATCAAAAATTATAGATACGATGGAGACGTATCAAGGAGCGGAGATATCAAGGCGGGGCGAACCTCGCGAGGCTCTCGTGACATGAGCCATGACGTTCAACACCAGGCGGGTGCCAGCGCGCGCATCATCCTTGTTTCCTCTTTGGTGCTAAGGAGGCAAGCGTAGGTGCGGAGTACCGAGGCATCATGCAAAGGTTTCCATATCAGTGCAACTAGACCAAGACCAGAAGGACGGCAGGACAGAGGTCACCATGGAGCCCAGGACGGCGTCACCACCAGAACCTTTGGCACGCGAAGACCACCTTTTGTCAGGATAGCTTGTACTAGTTGTCCCCTTTCAAATTGGTCGCCATTGTTGGCTCCCTTCCCACTCAATATCTAGGGAGAGGACCAGGGCCTATATAAGTAGGACTAGCCACCACCAAAGGGGGGGGGTCCGATCTGATCAAAGGCCAACCCTTAGCACACCAAGCACAAGAACACCTCAACCTCAAGAGGTTGTTCTTCCCCTTGTACTGTTCATCATCAGCCCAGGAGGCAATCCACCACCACCGCGCTGGAGTAGGGTATTACACCACATCGGTGGCCCGGACCAGTATAAAACCTTGTGTCTTTGTGTTGCGAGTGCGTCGAGTTCGTCCGCGAGACCTTTGCGTGCTAGGGCGTAGATCGAAAGAAGGGAAAGAATTTCGCGCGCACCCCAGAGTTCGAATCTCAAGGGTTTTCCGGAACCAGTGATCCGACATTTGGCGCGCCAGGTAGGGGTGCACCGGAGTCTCTTCCTCGCCAATCAACCCGCCGACGCTCCGTGGCCCTGATGTCCGGCGACCCAAGGGCTGACTCCGACCGCTGGGCAGCTTGGCCAGCCCGGGCGGCGACACCAGCCCACGAAGACCTCAACCCCACGCCCCAGGCGGCGCGGGCGCTTCCTAACACTTCAGGGCGCGGGCGGCACGGCCAGGCATCATCCACCCCCACCCCATGGCAAACGCGAGCCGCTGCAAGGGCCGCAAGCCATGCCGCAGCAATGGCACCACACACCCGGCGGGAGCAGGCGAACATGCGGGCCACGCTCACGGTGGCACGGGAGTTGCTGCAGTGTCGGCTGATGTAGAGCGAACGCGACGCACTGCTGGAACGTGTCGCTGAGCTGCTAGATGTGGCGGCGTCAGGAGCGCCGCCTTTCTGCTATCTGCTTCCTTCCCGAGCCGCCACTGGGCCTCACGACGGGCCATGCTACAACCACGCGCCCTCGGGTGCGCCTGGGGGCGTCATCGGCCCCAGGAAGGCCGGGGGCGCCGGAGGCCCCGTTGCCCCTGCGCCGCCTCTGGTGAGCGCGGGCACGAGCGTTGCCCCCCATGGCCCCAGCGAGGCATCGCATTATCATCATCAGGACGCTGCACTGGGTCGGGCGACATGGAGTGTGGGGCAGTACGACGAGGTGTTTGGGGTAACAGCCCCAGAAGCCTATGTGCCCCGCATGATGGATCAGGAGTACACACCGGAGGACGACCCAGGCTCGTTTCTCGGGCCAGGTTGGGAGGAGGAAGCATTAGGAGCTGAAGCCTTCCAGGAGCCGCAGGAGAGCCCCGCCAACCGCACCGTCGACAACAGATATATGGTACCACTAATCCCTTAGGAGCAAGCTTACGCTAACCATGAGTCACAGATGAACCAGGACCCAGCGCCGAATGGTGGTTCCGGCATGACAGGAGAGACCCGCTGGGGGCTGCGTGGAAGGGGCCAGGAGCAAGGCCCTCCCCGAGTCACGCGGAGCAAGGCAACGTCCCGAGGTAGGCCCTCTGTCAGGGTGGCGACCGCGACCTTTCCCCCGGCAGAGGACCCGTGGTCGCCGAGGGCACCGTTGGCGTCTCCTCTGCCCTCGTTGGGCAGTCCCGGTTTCCGGTCATCCCAGCGGTAGCAGGGGGTGGCGCAAGGCGGGGCCCTCGTCCGGCGATATGAAGCAAGGCCGGTTCCTGTGAAGAAGGCCTGATGCATGTGAAGCTCGCCGCCCGTGACACTCTCACATAATAATGAGTGGGGCTGTACATGCCCCGGAGTCTCAGGGGTGCCGGCCTCAGGCCTTGGGGCTCCCTCCCATGCCTAGTGGCAGCACTTAGCTCCGCGCTGGTGAGAAGACTCGAAGACCAGAAGACTAGACTAGGCGCCGGACGCGGCCATTTGCTTTGGATCTCTTCTTCTGTAGCCTTGCTTTCTGGATTCGGATTTAAGTTGAGGTCAAGCTTTTGTTGATGCGTGCGGGGGGTGTATTTTCTCGTTCAAGCGATTTCTTGCCATCTGGTTCTTGCCTTGTTCTGGAGCTCACACTCGTCGCCTCCCCCTCGCGGGCCCCTCGCGAGCGGGGCTGAGCACAGCACGCGCGCCACGCGCGCCGACCGGCGCAGGACTCTCGCGAGGCCATCTCGGGCAGGTCAGCAGACCCTTCAGGAGCCCCGTGGCGACTCACGACCTTACGACCCGATTCAGGGCCCGCTCCAGCTAAAGTAAGCCGCAGCGGCAAAACTTGCCGTCAGACTCATGACCGACCAAAACGCACCTTCGGCTCGGCATAAAGGAGTAGAAATCATGATTTGCTTACATTAGGGGCTCCCCCTCCCAAAATGCTCTCACAAACTTTAAGGGGCCACGCCTGAGTTTTTGCATAAAGGGTGGAGCAGTAAAGGAACCAGGAATTAGCCAGATACGTCGCTCGCCGCGTCCCCCATGTCGTCTTCAGACGCGCCGCTGGCATCGCTGTCATCGTTGTTTGCGTTGCCTCCACCTGCGCCGGCGCCGACGTCCCCGTCATCGACCACGTCGTGCACATCCGTCTGTCATACAATGCCATCCTCAGATATCCAGCCCTGGCCAAGTTCATGGCGGTGACACACCACAATTACAATGTCCTGAAGATGCCAGGAAGCGGCGGAATCATCACGGTCCCGTGCGAAGAGAGGGATGCGGTGTGCTCCCTCGAGCGTGCCTTTCAAGCTGCCGCAATCGACGACCTCGATAGCAAGAGTGAGGATCCTCCTGAGGCCATCCCCAAGAAGAAGAAGAAGATGCGCCGTGCCAGACCTCAGGAGGGTGGCGTCGTGGCTGGAACCTCGTCAGGATCAGCGCCTGCTCCAGGGGAGCCTCCCTCCGCCGCATAGGAAGGTGCGCCCAGGCCCTCCTGGGGCAGGGCTCGGGGGCTTTGTCGGTGTTCTGGGAACGGGGGTCCCAGACTTGCCTGCCTGCGGCCTGCGGCGTGGCCCAAGTGGGGCCCAGCGCGGCCCATCTTCATCAGCTCAAGCTCAAGACCCTCGCGAGGGGCCAAGTCTCGCGGGGCGGACGATAGAGAGCTTCCTCAGAGGCAGCCTCATCAGGCAGGCTCGTGAGGAGGCGGAGAGATCAAGGCAGGAGTACCTCGCGAGGAGCCCGTGGCGCAAACCATGACGTTCGAGACCAGGCGGGCGCTGGCCTGCGCAGTGTGCTTGTTTCCCCTTTGGTGCAAAGGGGGCAAGCACAGGCCAAGGCATCGGGCAAAGGTTACCATTCCGGTGCAACGAGACCAAGACCAGCAGAGCGGCAGAACGGAGGTCAGCGTGGAGCCCAAGACGGCGTCACCACCAGAGCTTTTGACAGCCCAAGACCACCTTTGGTCAGGATAACTTGTACTAGATGTTCCCCTTCAAAATGGCCAATTGTTGGCGCCCTTCCGGCTCATTATTTGGGGAGAGGCCCAGGGCCTCTATAAATAGAGCTAGCCACCACAGAATAGGGGGCAGACAGAAAGGGACCGAAAAAGAGAGATATATATAGAGAGAGAGGCGATTGAATTCACCCAAGCAGTTCATCGCACCAGCTCAAGAACACCTCTCGTGAGGCTATTCTTCCCTTGTACTGTTCATCATCAGCCCCCGAGGCAATCCACCACATCACACACTAGAGTAGGGTATTACACCACAACGGTGGCCCGAACTAGTATAAACCTTGTGTCCCTTGTGTTGTTCGTTGTTTCCAGCTTAGATCACGCGAGGAGATTGGACGTAGATCGGTAGGGGAGAGATCTCCGCGCGCACCCCAGTGTTCGAACCTCAAGGGTCTGCCGGAACCCGAAATCCGACATTTGGCGCGCCAGGTAGGGGGTGCATCGGGATCTTTCTTCCGTTGTTTGCGTACGATCTTCCTCGTGTCCATGGCTGACGCTCGCCAGGCTCGCGCCGAGCGCCGGGCTGCTCTCGCAGCCCGCGTCGCCCAGACGGCACCCGTCGGTGGACGCCCTCGTTGTTCCCCTTCGCCTGCTGCCAACACCGCCACCGGCCCGGCGGGGAACGAGCAGCAGGCCTCGTCCCAGCATCCTTCGGTGCGGCGAGAGGGCCGCACTGCCACACCGTCGCTAACTCCAGCGCCGCCCGTCGTCGCAGCTCTCCTGGGTGGCTCCCAGGCACCACCCTCGAGCCATCACGTCAATCCATTCACCCGCCGGATCAGCACCGCCTCCAAGCGCCGAGAAGCCCCCCCGGGCTGGGTGGCGCCCGAGGCCGATCTAACCTTTGACTCGGAGGACCACCCCTTCAACCCCATCGGTTTGGGTGCGCTCCCGATGCTGTGCACCCCCACCATCTGCCAAGTGGCCGTCACCAGGACCCTCATCGACGGTGGTGCCAGCCTCAACGTGCTCTCGGTGGAGGCCTTCAGCCTCCTCCACGTGCCGCTGGAACGGCTCCAACCCAGCAGGCCTTTCTCGGGCATCGGAGCCGGTTCCACCGCCTCCTTGGGATAGATCCGCCTCCCAGTGACCTTCGGCACCTGCAACAACTTCCGCACGGAGCTGGTCGACTTCGACATCGCCCCCATTGGCCTCCCCTACAACGCCATCCTCGGATATCCGGCCTTGGCTCGGTTCATGGCGGCAACTCACCCGACGTACAACCTCATGAAGATGCCTGGGAGCAGCGGCGTCCTCACCATGTCAGGAGACGCAAGGGATGCGCTGCAGGTGCTCTAGCTTGTTTTCAGGGCGGCCACGATGGCACAGCCCACTAGCACCGACGCCCTTGAGCCCAAGGGGGCTGCACCGGCTAAAAAGAAGCAGCTATTCACCCAAGACAAGGTGGAAACCAAGTAGGTACCAGTCGACGAGGACGGTCCACTGGCGCCACCTTCGCCATAGGGGCTAACCTCGAGCCCGAGCAGGAGGAGGCCCTGGTGAGGTTCCTGCGTGCGAACAAGAAGGTGTTCGCATGGGAACCTGATCAGTTAGCAGGGGTCCCAAGGGAAGTGATTGAGCATCACCTCAACGTGTGCCCCAATGTGCGCCCCGTGAAGCAGAAGGCGAGGCGGCAGTCCACTGGGAAACAGGCTTTCATCGTTCAAGAGACCCGGAAGCTAGAGGCGGCAGGAGTTATCCGCGAGGTCCGCTACCCTGATTGGCTGGCTAATCCGGTCGGTGTGTCAAAAAAAGGAGGAAAGGAGCGCATGTGTGTCGACTTCACCAACCTCAACAAGGCCTGCCCGCAGGATCCATTTCCGTTCCCCCGCATTGACCAGATAGTCGACTCCGCCGCAGAGTGTGACCTATTGTGCTTCCTAGATGCCTTCTCGGGCTATCACCAGATCAAGATGGTGGTAGAATACGTGGAGAAGATGGCTTTCCTGACCCCGTGTGGAGTGTACTGCTACACGTGCATGCCATTTGGGTTGCGCAACGCAGGCGTGACCTTTCAGCGGCTGATGCACATCGCCTTAGGCCGGCAGCTCGGGAGGAACGCTGAAGCTTACGTCGATGACATTGTGGTGAAGTCTCGTGAGGCAAAACCCCTGAT
This sequence comes from Triticum urartu, assembly GCF_003073215.2. Taxonomy (NCBI): domain Eukaryota; kingdom Viridiplantae; phylum Streptophyta; class Magnoliopsida; order Poales; family Poaceae; genus Triticum; species Triticum urartu. The sequence goes on from NC_053027.1 coordinate 123,325,391, forward strand.
ACAGGACCTGGAAGAAACCTTTGCGAGCCTCAACGAAGTGGACCTACGGCTCAACCGGAGAAGTGCCTGTTTGGAGTCCCCTCGGGCAAGCTCCTGGGTTTCCTCGTGTCCCACAGGGGCATCGAGGCCAACCCGAAGAAGGTCAAGGCAGTCGAAGACATGAGCCCGCCGAGGACCCTCAGAGAAATGCAGAAGCTCACCGGGCGTGTAACTGCGCTGGGGCGCTTCATCTCCAAGCTTGGGGAACGAGCGATGCCCTTCTTCAAGCTAATGAAGAAAAAGGGGCCCTTCGAATGGACTGAAGAGGCTGACAAGGCATTCCAAGACCTCAAGAGGTACCTTACCAGCCCACCAGTGATGGTAGCACCGCGTCCTCGGGAACCCCTGGTGCTCTACCTTGCGGCCACCCCCTACTCCGCTAGCGCAGCCCTGGTGGCGGTCAGGGAGGAGCGTTGTGCCAAGGCCGCATCGACCGTCCAGACTGAAGCAATGCAGAGCCGGGAGGGCCTCGCGAAGGCCGCAACCACAGCCGAAAAGGAACAGCCGCAGCAGGAGAACACACCCAAAGCAGGAGGGGCCTCTTCAGGCGACCGAGCACTGGGGGCACCGTCGTCTCAAGAAACGCCTCGACCTCTGGAGGACGCAAGCTGTGCCAGCACCCTCAGCCTCGTCGAGCATCCCGTGTACTTCGTCAGCATAGTGCTACGGGACGCAAGGGCGTGGTACCCCATGCCTCAAAAACTCCTCCTCACGCTACTAGTGGCCTCACGCAAGCTGCGCCACTACTTCCAAGGCCATCCCATCAAAGTCGTCTCAGCATACCCCTTGGAAAGAGTACTCAGGAGCCCCAACTCAGCTGGGAGGGTCGCTGAGTGGAACATTGAGCTACACGCATTTCAGCTAGAATTCAGTATGACCAGAGTCATCAAGGGAGCCGCACTTGCGGATTTTGTGGCAGAATGGGCAGAAGCGCCGGGTCTCGAGGCAGGCGAAGACCGATCACTTTCCCCGGGAAGTGAAGCACTGGACGGTTGGGTCATGTACTTCGATGGGGCATTCTCCCGACACGGTGCGCGAGCTGGCGCAATGCTCATGTCCCCAACCCAGGACAAACTCTATTACACCGTACAACTCAACTTCCAGCATGGAGAAAAGGTCTCCAACAACATAGCAGAGTACGAAGGCCTAATAGCAGGCTTGAAGGCCGCAATTGCCTTAGGGGTAAAGTGCCTCGTCATCAAGGGTGATTCATAGCTCCTCGTCAACTTCTGCAACAAGATATACGAGCCAAAGGACGACCACATCGAAGCCTACCTCGCTGAGGTTCGCAAGATGGAGAAATAGTTCTGGGGGCTGGAGTTGCAGCATGTGCCTCGTGGCACCAATCAGGAGGTCGATGACATTGCCAAGAGGGCGTCCAGGCAGCTGCCTCAGGAGCCTGGCGTCTTCGAGGAGCGGCTCTTCAAACCCTCGGTGGTGCCGCCACTGTCGAGCACGGTGCAACCAAGGGAGGAGCTCCCTTAGCCGCCTGCCTCAGGAGCTCTAGTCTGTGGCCCGGCCTCAGGGGCACGCCTGCTCCTGGCTTTAGAGCCTCAGGAAGGGTGTTGGATCCTGGAGCTCAAGAACTACCTGATGCAAGGGACTCTGCCGAAAAACGAGGAGGAAGCGGAGCGTGTGGCGCGGCAGGCCACAGCTTATTGAATCAAGGATGGAGAGCTCTACAGGAAGCGACCAAATGACATGTCCCTATGTTGCATTTCCCGAGAGCAAGGGAAGGAGCTACTGGCGGACATACACGGCAGAGACTGCGGGCACCACTCGTTGTCACGGACCCTCGTCGGCAAGGCGTTCCGTAGTGGATTCTACTGGCCCATGGCGCTCAACGATGCCGTCGAGCTTGTGAAGGCTTGCGAGGCCTGCCAATTTCACGCTAAGCAGATCCATCAGCTTGCGGGGGGTCTACAGACTATACCCCTCTCATGGCCGTTCGCAGTTTGGGGCTGGACATTCTAGGCCCGTTTCCTCAGGCACCAGGGGGCTATCGCTACCTCTACGTCGCCGTGGACAAATTCACCAAGTGGGCTGAGGTGGAAGCCGTCTGCACAATCCCGGCAGGCTCTGCGGTCAAATTCATCAGGGGCCTCGTGAGCCGATTTGGGGTGCCCAACCGCATCATCACCGACAACGGTTCGCAATTCACCAGTAATCTCTTCAAAACGTACTGTGCTAACCTTGGAACGCAGATATGCTACGCTTCGGTAGCACACCCCCGGGGCAACGGCCAGGCCGAGCGAGCCAACGCGGAGGTCCTGAGGGGCCTCAAAGCTAGGACCTTTAAGAAGAAGCTGGAGGCCTGCGGCAGGGGCTGGTACGACGAGCTCCAGTCCGTGCTGTGGTCGATCCGCACAACTGCGACCAAGCCGACTGGCGAGACCCCGTTCTTCCTTGTCTACGGAGCAGAGGTTGTTCTCCCTCACAAGGTCAGGCGTCTCTCCGCACGGGTCCTGGCATTCGACGAGACGCAGCAGGACGCCATGCGGGGGACGGATCTTGTGCTGGGGGAGGAACGCCGCCGAGAAGCCGCACTGCGAGCGGCAAGGTACCAACAGGCGCTGCGACGATACCACTGCCGCAACATCCGCCCCAGAACTCTTGAGGTAGGGGATCTCGTGCTCAGACGGGTTCTCTCCAGGGAGGGGCTGCACAAGCTCTCTCCCATGTGGGAGGGCCCATTCAAGGTTGTTCATGTCTCCAGGCCTGGCTCCGCGCGCTTGGAAACCACAGAAGGGGTACCCATCCAGAACGCGTGGAATATTCAACATCTCCGGAGGTTCTATCCCTGAGCGAGGCCTAGCGCCTAGGAAAGGCCCGGTGCGTGTGAAGAAGGCGAATGCCTGTGAAGCTGCTGCGTTTTGGGAAAGGCCCGGTGCCTGTGAAGAAGGCGAATGCCTATGAAGCTGCTGTGTTTTGGGAAAGGCCCGGTGCCTGTGAAGAAGGCAAATGCCTGTGAAGCTGTTGCATTTTTGGAAAGGCCCGGTGCCTGTGAAGAAGGTGAATGCCTATGAAGCTCGCCGCCCGTGATACTCTCACGTAATAATGAGTGGGGCTGTACACGCCCCGGAGTCTCCGGAGTGCCGCCCTCGGGCCTCGGGGGCTCCCACCCACGCCCAGTGGCAGCACTTAGCTCCGCGCTGGTGAGAAGACATCAAAGACTAGAATAGGTGCCGGACGCGGCTTTTTCATTTGCTTTCTGCAGTTGGCTTGGTTATTCCCATTTGAAGTTTTATTGAAGCTGTTGATGTTCCTGACTTGCGACTCTTTGTCTTTCTCGCTTGCTTGCCTCATTTTCTCTCGCCCAAGTCTCGCGAGGGAGGTTCGCGGGCGCCCTCGCGAGTGTTTTTCTGCCCCGGTCGTTTGGAGCTTTCCTATCTGAGTCCTCTGCGGGAGCACCCCTCCCAGTCCGTGCCCCACGGGTATCGCGACACGAGTGCAGGACCTGGGCCGATCGCCCCCACAACCAAGACCAAAAGTTACCCCTCCTACTAATCCTTGCAGGGCACGAAGCGCACGGCGAGGCCACGGCCTCGGGAGGCGAGGACCGCATCAGGCCCCACCGAGCTAAAACAGTTCTCGCGCATGGGTGCACGGCGCGGAAACACAGCGCAGAAGTAGCAGAAGCAGCACGATGGTTAACAGCAGCAGTTCTAACACGCCCCCGCGGGGCCTTATACTACCCTCTATTTCTGCGCAGGAAAGGAAGGAAAAAAAATGGGCGCGATTCGTCCTACAACAACCCACAGCGAAGGCCCGAGCTGCTCCTGTGGCTCAGGCAAATTCCTCCTCTCGCTTCATCGGGGCGCGACGGCGGACTGACCCGCTACCTTCACCCAGGCGGGCGCGACGGCGCGGGGGCTGGTCGCGGCCACCGCTGGAGGAGCTGCTGCCTGAGAGGGAGTCACCGAAGCTCAGTGAACCCCGAGCACCGCCGCCCATATGCCTGTCACCGCCTTCATCCTGGTCAGCACCGGGGCTGGCCAGGCGGCCGCGGTCATCGTCTTCGGGGCAGCACCCAGCACGGCGACCGTCTTCCCCGAACACCCTCACATAGAGGGTGGCGTCGCCATCGAACTTGAAGTGGAGGGTGCACCACTGGCCCGGGCCGCGCGCGCGGGCAAACGTTTGCCAGCCGCGGGTCAGGGCCCCATTCCCGGAAACGGAGACTTCCAGCGAAGCCCAGGAGGCCCTGCTGCAGCAGCCGTCTGCCTGGAGCCAGAAGCCGCACCGGGCGCTGGCCGGCAGTTCATCTACGAAGAAACAGGGGAGCTGGAGCCGGGTGCTAGTTGGGTCTGCTGGCCACACGATGAACTCCGGCAGCACCTCCGCGGAGCGAAAGCGTGGCCTAGGGGGGGCGCACAGCCACGGCGTGCCCCCTATCGGCGGCCGGGCTCTCACCACCGCGCAGGGAACCGCCTCCATGGCCGCGGGAGGCCACTACGGGGACCGTGGAATACTTGCGAGGGCGGCCTCGGCCGCGCTTGGCCGGGGGGAGCCAGGCCCAGCTTGGGGGGCCTTTCCTTTCTCCGCGGCCGAGAATCTCTTTGGAGCCATGGGAGCGACGAGTAGTCAAGAAGAAGCAAAGGAGCAGCAAGAAGGGACGGGCTGAGGGGACTCACGCGGCCCCGTGCTTATAGCCAGAGAAGGCCAACCGCCGAGCACCATGATCGCAGGTAATCATGGCCGGTTTCTCTGCATGCAGGGACTTATCAAGTCGTGCGGTCGCCGAGGCATCGTGGGAAAGCGCAGTCGCCCACGTCCAATCAATCACCACACGGCGCCCAAGGCCGCAGGCTGTTAGGGCCCGCGGGGCTTCGCGCTTGCCCCTTCGCTTTCCTGCTAGGCCAAGCCCGGGCGCGCCTTGGGCCCGGGGGCTACTGTCAGTGTTCTGGGAATGGGGGTCCCCAGACTTGCCTGCCTGCGGCCTGTGGCGTGGCCTAAGTGGGGGCCCAGCGCGGCCCATCTTCATCATCTCAAGCTCAAGACCCTCACGAGGGGCCAGGCCTCGCGGGGCGGACGGCAGAGAGCTTCCTCACTGGCAGCCTCATCAGGCAGGCTCGCGAGGAGGCGGAGAGATCAAGGCAGGGGTACCTCGCGAGGAGCCCGTGGCGCAAGCCATGACGTTCGAGACCAGGCGGGCGCCGGCCTGCGCAATGTCCTTGTTTCCCCTTTGGTGCAAAGGGGCAAGCATAGGCCAAGGCATCTGGCAAAGGTTACCATTCCGGTGCAACGAGACCAAGACCAGCAGAGCGGCAGGATGGAGGTCACCGTGGAGCCCAAGACGGCGTCACCACCAGAGCTTTCGGCAGCCGAAGACCACCTTTGGTCAGGATAACTTGTACTAGATGTTCCCCTTCAAAATGGCCAATTGTTGGCGCCCTTCCCGCTCATTATTTGGGGAGAGGCCCAGGGCCTCTATAAATAGAGCTAGCCACCACAGAATAGGAGGCAGACAGAAAAGGACCGAAAAAGAGAGAGATATATAGAGAGAGAGGCGATTGAACTCACCCAAGCAGTTCATCGCACCAGCTCAAGAACACCTCTCGCGAGGCTGTTCTTTCCTTGTACTGTTCATCATCAGCCCCCGAGGCAATCCACCACATCACACACTGGAGTAGGGTATTACACCACAACAGTGGCCCGAACCAGTATAAACCTTGTGTCCCTTATGTTGTTCATTGTTTCCAGCTTAGATCACATGAGGAGATTGGACGTAGATCGATAGGGGAGAGATCTCCGCGCGCACCCCAGTGTTCGAACCTCAAGGGTCTGCCGGAACCCGAAATCCGACAGGCTCTCTTCTGGAGGGCCTCAGACCTTACCAACATCACGAGGGAGGCGCTCGGGCACCACTTGACGGCGTGCTTCGCGGCACGTTTCCCTCAGGAGAACACATGGCAAGGAGCGCCCACTGCTCAGGAGTTCATCACCAAGATCACTCAGGAACTGCAAGACGCAAGGGCCATGTGCGGCGACCGCCACTCACAAGGCGCAGCTCCCCATCTAAGTGAGGATGCCGGGTTGCGCGTCTGCATTGACGTACCAGGGCTCAACAGGGCCGCATCGCAGGAGCTTTTCTGGCCTTCGCGCATGGGCCATTGCGAGGGTCCACCACACAGCTACGTTCGCATGCCCTTCGGCTTGCCGAGTGTGTCGTCAGCCTATCAGCGCAACCTGCAGCGTGTCCCGGCGGCTCAGGAGGCCAAGCACCACGTCGTCCTGGCAGAGATAGAGACGGTCCTCAGGAAACCACCTGAGCCCCCAGAGCCTCCCGAGGCTCAGGGCCCCGGTGGCTCATGAGGAACGACCCCTTCGCCGCGTGCCTTCAGCTGCACCAACTCTCCTTCGTTGACAGAACCAGGTGACATTTTCCAAGTTCGTTTAGCTGGGAGCGCCCCTCGGGCTGCATATTTCCCAGGCCGCATGGGTCCGTCCCAGTGGCATGTATCCCTTTTGCTTATGCCTTTAGTTTACCCTGTTTGGGGTGCCCCTCGGGCTGCATCGTCCCCAAGCTGCTCGGGCCTGGCCTGGTGGCATGTATCTTTCTACATTTACCCAAGCTGATTTTCCTTCCATGCTTAACCTACCTATGGCTATCACTTGCTTGATTGTTGCCCACTACGGGGGCCGCGCGCCGGCACCCTTCCTCAGGGCCCCTTTTGCGTTGTCTGACCATCTCGCAGGACCAAGACAATAAACAAGGGCCGAGACTAGGCGCAATCCGCCTTGAGGTAGGACCTCGTGAGTCCCGCACTGGCTCACGAGTGCCCAGGCACACCTCGCTAAACTCTACCGTGCCAGCCACGTGTCAGGGTGGGGCTGTACACGCCCCGGGGGCTCTCCGCAGTAGGGAGTCCCCTCGCCCGCTCCAGAAGCAAACCAGCGGTCCGGCGCCCTTCTTCGCGTTAACTTGCAGGGGCTCCCTGAGGATCATGGCGGGCGGTACCATGGACTCTCCTTCTTCTCTCATGCGATTTGCTTGCACGTTAAAAAGGGGGCTCCTGAGTATCGCGTCTCAGGAGCTCTTATTGGCTCTCCAGCCCTCACCCCCTGGCCTTGACCATGGCATCACGACCTGGCATACCAGCGGCGGCTGAGCTTGCTCGAGGGCCGGGACCCGAGGATGCAGAGCACCAAGAAGAGCATGGAGGGGGGGAACCCGCACGAGCCTGGCATGGCTACGCTATAGCAACCAACGCACGAGCCCGGGCGTGCCACGAGGAGTAGACTCCAGACGAACCAGATAAGTTCACACACGGAACCCACCTATCGCCACGACACGAGACCTTCGCAGCGACTCTGTTGCGGCAATGTCGCCTCCCTTTCTTGCCTCTTCACGGTTTCTTGGGCGCTAAGGGGGACCTCCTGAGCATCACGCCTCGGGAGCTCTTACCGGACTTCGGGCCGCTCACCTCCTGGCCTTGACCACGGCATCGCGACCTGGCATACCAACGATGACTGCAGCCTGCCTGAGGACCGGGACCTGTCAGTGTAGAGCACCAAGCCGTCACGAGGATAGAAAGGGGAGACCGAGCCGAAGCGGGCCTTACTCCTTCCGCTGCCCTGATATGGCGATACTCTCTTCCTTTCCCATTCTAAGGCAGTCGCTTGAGCGCTAAAGGGAACCTCCTGAGCATCGTGCCTCAGGAGCTCTTACTGGACCTCGGTCCGCTCACCTCCTGGCCTTGACCACGGCATCGCGACCTGGCATACCAGCGACGGCTGCAGCCTGCCTGGGGACCGGGACCTGTCAGCGTAGAGCACCAAGCCGCCGTAGGATTGGAAAGGGGAGATCGAGCCTCAGCTGGATATGCGCCCACGCAATTCCATAACAAGGACCATATATACGCAAAAGACATTACAGACCCTTTACACGCCCCCATGGGGTAGTTCATGATTCTTCACAGGGAACCAGAATGAGAACTAAGAGGAATCCTATCTACACCCTCCCGTGGCGGACGCCATCATCAACAGTGGGCCACGGGAGGCCGGCGCCGACCCCATCCAGATCAGCGGCAGCGGCGTCCGGACGCCGCGGCCCTGCTCCGAGCTCGGCGGGAGCTTGGCGGCACGTAGCTGTCGTCGCTCGTCTCCGGAGACCCCAAGGGCTCAGGAGAGTCGCTGGACCACCACGAGTCGCCGCTGTCGCTGGAGGAGCTGCAGGCAAGACGAGTGGAGGGCCCCGCGCCCGCCGCAACGTCGTCCTGGTGACCTCCTTCAGGGCAGCACTCCAGGCGGTGGCCTTCCTCGTCGAAGACCTTGAAGAACAGCACGGAGGCACCGTCGTACTTGAAGTGGATCACGATGGCGCCCTCCGCACGGCAGACCCAGGCAATCTCACCCCAGCCTCGGGCCATGAAGATATTCCCGGAGGCGACGGTTCCAATCTCCGCTCCGGTTGCCGGGGCGTTGTAGTCAGCATGCTGCAGCCAAAGTTCGCGGATGCCCCTCGGCGGCGAAGAACGGTGGGAGGCGTATCCAGGTGCTTGGTGGCATCGCCGCCCACAGCACGAACTCACGCGACGAGTCTGCGACATGGACCCCTGGGGCGACGGCGTGTGTCCCCGCGGCGCGGCGACCACGGCCGCGGCACGGGAGGCGCCGCTCGTCGCTCCGCCCTCCTGAGCCCTCGGCTCTGGTGTACAAGGGTAGCGGATACCCTGGAGGAGGCCGCTCGCACCAGGGCCTCGTCACCACCTGCATCGCCGCTTCGTCGCGACGGTGAACTGACCTCTTCTTCGGCGGAAGCGGCTCTGGATCATCGCGGGGGGCCTTTCCTTTCTCTTCGGCGGAGAACCTTCGGATGGGCACCATTGCTATTAGCAGTGGAGTAAGGAGGAAGAAGCAAATGAACCAAGAAGAGATGGGCGACGGGGGCTCCGCCCCCTCCCCATTTATAGTGGAAGAAGGCCAACCGGCGTCTCCCACGATCACAGGTAATGATGATTTTCCTTGCATGTCGCAGGGACTTGTCAAATCGAGCAGTTGCCGAGGCGCGTGGAGAAGCGGAGACGCCCACGACCAATCAACCGCCACGCGTCAACCGAGGCCGCAGGCTTTTGGGGCCCACGGCGCTTCGCGCTTGATCCTTTGGCTTCGCCTCGAAGCCAAGCCCGAGCGCGCCTTGGGCCCGGGGGCTACTGTCGGCGTTCTGGGAACGGGGATCCCCAGACTTGCCTGTCTGTGGCCCATGACGTAGCTGTGCTGGCAGGTCTGTACGGCCCATCATCATCAACAAGGCATTCAAGACCCTCGCGAGGGGCCAAGCCTCGCGAGGCGGACGGTGCAAGACCTCCACAGGAGCGGCCTCACCAGGCTGCCTCGCGAGGAGCGGAGATATCAAGGCGGGGCGAACTTCGCGAGGCTCTCGTGCCATGAGCCATGACGATCGACACCAGGCGGGCGCCAGCGCGCGCAGCGTCCTTGTTTCCTCTTTGGTGATAAGGAGGCAAGCGCAGGCGCGGAGTACCGAGGCATCAGGCAAAGGTTTCCATATCAGTGCAATGAGACCAAGACCAGAAGGACGGCAGGACAGAGGTCACCATGGAGCTCAGGACGACGTCACCACCAGAACCTTTGGCAGGCGAAGACCACCTTTTGTCAGGATAGCTTGTACTAGTTGTCCCCTTTCAAATTGGTCGTCGTTGTTGGCTCCCTTCCCGCTCAATATTTGGGGAGAGGACCAAGGCCTATATAAGTAGGACTAGCCACCACCAAAGGGGGGGATCCGATCTGATCAAAGGCCAACGCTTAGCACACCAAGCACAAGAACACCTCAACCTCAGGAGGTTGTTCTTCCCCTTGTACTGTTCATCATCAGCCCAGGAGGCAATCCACCACCACCGCACTGGAGTAGGGTATTACACCACATCGGTGGCCCGAACCAGTATAAAACCTTGTGTCTTTGTGTTGCGAGTGCGTCGAGTTCGTCCGCGAGACCTTTGCGAGCTAGGGTGTAGATCGAAAGAAGGGAAACTGCGCGCGCACCCCAGAGTTCGAACCTCAAGGGTTTGCCGGAACCCGTGATCCGACAGTTGCTTGGTTCTCCTACTGGTTCGATAATCTTGGTTTCATATCTAAGGGAAATAACTACCGCCGTTGCGTTGCATCATCCCTTCCTCTTTGGGGAAATACCGACGTAGCTTCAAGTGACATCAGAGTTATGCATCGGATGGACGATGAGCATGCTGGAAGCTAATATGGGGAACAAACGTACCGGCCAAGTTAAGAATTTTGCGTGGAGAGTTGCTGTTGATTCACTTCCTACATGGCAGAATAAAAACAAGCGTGGATTAGAGGTAACAAGTTTCTGTCCGGTGTGTGCAACTGAGCCTGAAGACAATTTTCATGCCCTGTGTCGATGTCCACTTGCAGCGCAACTCTAGGAATGCATGAGTGAGGTCTGGCGCCTATTGAAATTAAAGAAGGTGTCTAACACGGGTGTAGAATGGCTGCTGGAGGTTTTGTATCCTTTGGGAGATATTGATCGAGCTATGTTATTATTCACATTATGGAGATGTTGGCATAATCGGAATGAGTTGGTACATAATAAAATTCCAGCACCGATGGATGCTTCACGCCAGTATTTATGCAGCTACCTTGAGTCGTTAATTGCTATAGCTCAAAATTCTAATTGTGATCCGGTGAAAGGTAAAGCGGTGATATCTTATGATCCAGCGGTAAATAGGCCACATGAAATATCAAGAATTGTGCCTCCCGTTAAGTGGCTTCCTCCTCCTGAGGGTTGGGTGAAGCTCAATACGAATGGTTTCTGGACTAATGATGGTAGGGCTGGTGCTGGTATGGTGCTTAGCGATAATCTAAGCAGCATTATTTATTCATCTTGCAGGGAGTTATTTTCATGCCGAGATGCCCTTGAAGCAGAATTATGCGCTTGCGTGGAGGGTTCATCCATTGCTATTCAGCGGACGGAACTTCCAGTTTGTATCGGGATGGATTCACTTATAGCAGTGAATATGTTGAAGGACAAGGACATTGACAGATCAATCTACGCGTCTTTGGTGGCAGAGATAAAGTACTTAACGGTCGGTTATTAACGGAATTCCTTGCCGGCTTTCTGTGAAATACTCGTTTGGCCTAGGACTTTCAAACACCTCATAAGCTAAACCTGTACTGGCAAATAACCACCCCGTAATGAATAGGGAAGGTATAGTAATGCTATGAAGTTTCTTCAAACGACTAGTATTGTTCATATCAAGCGTGGTCAAAATTTAGTTAGTGATTTTTTAGCTAGTTTTGCTAGAACTGAGAGTAAAACTATTATCTGGTTGGGATCAGGACCCCAAGAGCTCATCGATTTATTTGTGTAAGCAGGATTGTACGTTTGATGCTTGAGTATTATAAGTTTATCCGCAAAAAAAAAAGATTCGGCCATTGTTGGTGAACATCCCAATCTCTCCAAAAAATTCCAGGCGTCTCAGTGCTGCTATACCTTCAGCGGTAGGGTTATTAGTGAAAGGGTTGGTTAGCTAACCACAAGATATTTTATACAACTAATTGTTGTTAGCTTGTTGTAATCTCGTAACAAACCTTGTACTAGTCATTATCACGCATGTCATTCCTCACCATTTCCCCAAAGTTAAAGCTCTTCCACATAAGATAACCATCAAGCTGTTTTTGTGTGACATGCCTGACACTCGATCTAAAACCTTGTGATTTAAGGCGTAGTAGTAGCCTAGTAGGGGTGGCAGGTGAGGCGAGACGGCTGAAACGTCTGCCTCGTCCCAGACGAACTGTTCAGCGCCGAATCAATATCCTTGGGCTAACCCCATTTGACTTCATGTCCGGAGTGCTAACAACCCCGTTTCTGCAGATCAATCAATCGACGGATTAAATGAAAATCGGTTCCTGTACACGGAATCAAAGGCGTCTGTCCGTTCCAAACGAGCACTGTACCGACGCGGGGCCGTCGCCGCACCGCACCACACCGGAGGAGGGAATCACGGAGCAACACCAAGGTTTGAAGCCGGCCGGTGTAGGGTGTACCACCAGTCCACCACAGCATCAATGGGAGGGACGCATCTCGCGCATGACCACCCCGCTAATCCGGAGCCAGCAGCGCCTTTCCGCAACTGCCACATGACCCCGCTGGCCTCCGCCCCATCAACAACCCGTCCCCCTCCCCCCCTCCGCACCGTGCTGTCAGTGCAGTCGTGCACCGCATCCCTCTCCCTCTCCCTCTCCCCGGTCCTGGCCCCGTTTCCCTCTCGCTGATCCAGGAGATCAAGAGAGAGGGCGGCAGTACGATTTGGGATAGAAAAGGGAGACGGAAGGATCGGTCGAGCGGTAACAGCGACTAGTATAAGCCGGGCGGGCAAGCCATTGGAGGAGTGCACACAAGAATCTCAGGGCGGGGGAGGGGGGGAAGAGGACAAGGCCACTCCAACTGCCGCGGCCGCGGCTCCTTTTTTTCACTTCTTTGGATGCCCTGACTGGGATGGTATCTTGTCAGACCGGCACTGGCTCTTGTGTTCTTGTTGTCGCCATTGTCTCCTCCCCAGGACCAGCACCAGCCCAGGAGTAGAGAGAGAGAAGCTGAGAGAGGCTGAGAAAGAAGGAGAGAAGACAGAGGCCGGCCCGCCGGGGGAGAGTGGGATACCAGGAAGGATGCGGTCAATGCCGGCGTCTCCATTGCCGCTCCTGGCCCCCTCCACCTTCTACCTCTTCGTCATCTTCTTGCTGCCGCTGCTCTGCTGCCCGCTCGCGGCCAATGGAGGAGGGGCTCCGCCGCCCATGGCTTCCTCTCCGGCGGCTGCGGCCGCGTCCACGGCCGTCGGCGACCTCGCCTCCTCGAACGGCAGCGTCGCTGCTCCTCCGGCGGCCGCGGCGCCTGCTCCCTTTGGTAGGTCGGCAGCCAGCAGTGCAGCTGGATCAACGCCTTTTCTTTTCACCCCCGTGTTCATTGTCTTCTTGCAACAGCGTTGTTTTTCTGGGCCCTTGATTCTGGCCCTGTGCTGCCGCATTTGCTCGCCTGTGGATGGCCTCTTGCCAAAATTTCAAATTTGGGGAAACATTCTCTTGCCTGCTTCGTCCTTATTTCAGAAATTTCAGTGCTGATTTGGTGGGGAAGCCATTTTGGTTCATTGGGAATGGTGGGGAAAAAGTGCATCTTATCTTGGGATCATTTGTCCCCAGCTTTGAGCAAAGGAATCTTTTCCGTGAATTTCAGTGCAAACTTAATCCGAGCGCACAGTTCTTTCTTTCGGAATGCTGGGAAAAATCACTACTACTACCAGTACTGCATTTTGTGCTCATAAAACTTGTCAAAATCTGAGGGGAAGCGACGCAAGGATCCTGCTAAGATCGCTGCATTAAATTCAATTAAAGTGTTGCTGTTTCTTTCGGACTTAATGGCAAAAGAAGGTTTGGCTTTGGGGTGCTCCAATTTTTACTCTTCGAAAAGGTTGATCTTTGCCAACGCCCAACCAAACACCCCAAGTGCCTAACCACCACCCTCCATTTGCCTCCGTGTTGCAGTGCTCACAGTGGAAGCGGAGGAAACGCACCAACATTTGCGCAGGCAGATTATCATCGCCGTCGTCCTCGCCTCCATCGCCGGGGTGATGATCGTCCTCGCCGTGCTTTTCGCCTGCATCGCGTGGCGGCGATATCGCCGAGCACCAGACGACTTCAAGGACACCCAAAGCACAGGTCTTGATACTCTTCTTGCTCCGTGTTAATTGGTTCTGATGTATCCAAGCAGTAAGTGAGTTAGCTACTGATGTGTTTGCATTTGTGCAGATACCCAAAGGATAGCATTGGTGCCAATCTTGAACAGGTTCAACTCATTCAAGGCTACCAAGAAGGGCCTTGTGGCGATGATGGAGTACGCGTCGCTGGAGGCAGCGACGGGCAATTTCAGTGAGAGCAATGTGCTCGGGGTCGGTGGATTCGGGTGCGTGTATAAGGCCAGTTTTGATGGAGGGTTTGTCGCTGCGGTGAAGAGGCTGGGGTGCGAGGGACAGGAGTATGAGAAAGAATTCGAGGTGATGATTGTGTTCTACAATACTAGTTGTTTTCAGATTGTTGTCTGGTCTTGCTGAAAATGTTTTGATTGTTGTTGATTTGGCAGAATGAGCTGGATTTGCTTCAGAGGATTCAGCATTCGAATATAGTGTCCCTTGTGGGCTTCTGCATTCATCAGGAGAACCGCTTCATTGTTTATGAGCTGATGGTGAATGGATCACTGGAAACACAACTTCATGGTAGTATACACTCCCATTAAATTATCTCGAGTTTCTTGTCTGAAAAAAATGGAAATTATATCGAGCTGTGAAGTTGGATAGGTAAGAAGTATTGATAATATTTTTTAATCTGTGTGGTTGCATCTAGGACCATCACATGGATCAGCTCTAAGCTGGCACATTCGGATGAAGATTGCTCTTGATACAGCAAGGTACCCCATCTTGTGCTTTCCTTCATTCTTGTGATTAAGTGCATTATTTATATGCATACGATTGGTTATCATAATATGCATCGGTAAACTACACTAACCAGGGGATTGGAGTATCTTCACGAACACTGCAATCCACCAATTATCCATAGGGATCTGAAGTCGTCTAACATACTTTTGGATTCAGATTTTAATGCAAAGGTATGACTGCTTATTTTAGTTCTGGTCAATTAAAATAGTATTATTGACCATAACTCATATCACTCAAAAGGAAAAACAAAACAGTTCATTAATCCTCTGTCGGTGTGCAGATTTCAGATTTTGGCCTTGCAGTGACAAGTGGAAATCGCAGCAAAGGGAATCTGAAGCTTTCCGGTACTTTGGGCTATGTTGCCCCTGAGTACTTACTAGATGGTATGTTATGCCCTCTTTTTTCTTATGCCCCAGTCTGTGATTCTCTTTGTAGACTAAACCTTGTTTACAAGGACGATGTTCTACTCTAATTACGTGTAACCACACTGAATTCAGGGAAGTTGACCGAGAAGAGCGATGTATATGCATTTGGAGTAGTACTTCTTGAGCTTCTTTTGGGCAGGAGGCCAGTTGAGAAGATGGCACCATCTCAGTGCCAGTCAATTGTTACATGGGTACACACTATTCTGATATGTGACGTTTTGAAATTAGCTAGAATTGATCCAGTTAAACAGTGCGGAAATTCGCTAGAACACTTCAATTATTCACCGCCTGAATTTGGCAGATAATTCCATTCGCCTAATTTCATTAGCATCTGACATATTTGGGTTTAAATTCAGGCCATGCCCCAGCTGATTGACAGATCCAAGCTCCCTACCATAATCGACCCTGTGATCAGGGACACGATGGATCGGAAGCACTTGTACCAAGTACTACCCGTCACTGAAATTAACTCATAATTGTTTCTTTATTTACATCTGTCATCACAACTACTTCGCTACCTTTCAGGTTGCTGCAGTGGCTGTGCTCTGCGTGCAGCCGGAACCAAGCTACAGGCCACTGATCACAGATGTTCTCCACTCTCTGATTCCCCTGGTACCCATGGACCTTGGAGGGTCGCTGAGGATCAACCCGGAGTCGCCTTGCGCGACACAAAATCAATCTCTGTGCTGAGAAATAAAAATGAGGGGTACAATCCAAATGTGGCGATTCAGTGGGCTCACATCGTCCAAATAGTTCAGATAGCCTGTGATGTTGAGTGCAGGTTATGGTTTCTTGCTCCAGTTGCCTTTCTTGGTGCTTGTCTGATGATGTGTTCCCCAACCTTGTGAGACCTACACATACTTGTTGGTTGAGTTGATAGAGTTTTCGGGTTCGCAAAGAAGAGGACCACACACCTGATCTTCCTCGCTGTATAAAGAGTTCATCTGTAATTTTTCCCCGTCCTATTCTTTTTCTTTGGCTCTGAACACCGCTGTATAGATTTGAAGATTTTCATGCAATGAAAGAAATACTTGCCCCAGTCAGCGTGCTGCATCTTGTTATCTGTAAAGTACCTAGTTTCTAATGCTTGCTTGATGCTTTGAGCTCGTTAAACCGTCTCGAGTTGGCGTTTGAAGAATGAGCCATGAGATCGGTTGAGTGGCTCAGGGAGTTCTTTGTTACCCTTGTTCACACTCTTGTTTCTACTTTGTAGGAACCTACTATCAAATAACTTGTTAGAAATGCATTCTGTACAAGTTGCAATATAAATGCTTCTTTTTCCAACGAGACCTGTCATCTCAGACAGAGATTTGTGAAGACTTCTTCTTTGGGTTGGCACTTAGCCACCGGATTAGACAAAACTTCATTGTTAATTAGGTGCGACGGCTGCTAGCGGTCCGCTTTCTGAACAGTATATGTGACATGTACATGGACTCTTGAGAATCTTAGAAAGAGATTTTTCTTAAGCAAGTGAATCTTACAAGGTTGGTTGAGCTGTGGGAAACAGTGGCGGCAAGAGGAGACCCGATCATGTGCGCATTAGGTAGGAAATTAAGATCTTATCATACGGTTGCTTCGTCATAGACTCATAGGCCGTACGAAAAAGCGCGCTGGGGGTATGCATGTCTGATTGTATATGGGATGGATTCTCATTTAGAAGCTGGAGGGTCACACATTCATACTAGCTTTAGCAAGTAGCAGTGGAATAATGCAACAGTGTTGCTGTGTTCTTAAGCTGAATGTGTGAGGGGGCAGTACAGTAGTCTCCCCAGGTCTTTCACTGGAATATACTGTATCAATCACTCTAACCTGAAAAGCTGAGTGGGTGAGTGGGGTTCATGCTAGGTTCCATAAAGCTCCTTCTTTTATTGTTTTGACAGCTAATATTTCTCTCATACTTTTTCTCGCTTAAACCTCCATGAGGACAATGTGCTCGCGACAGATTGCGGTATTTCACTAATGGAAGGTGCCATGTTGCATACATGAGCGGTGTACACTTTTGTGGTAGTCGGGTGTTTAAAACAGATTGCGCATTGAAAGAAGTCTTTGAAATGGTTGGGTGATCATTATGTACCCCACTAGTACCTTTAGTTCAACATTTCTTTCTTCTTTTACTTCAACAACCTCAAGTGCCGAAAGCAAAGGGAAATGCTAGCTTCTTGCTTAGCTGTAAGATGTGGAAATCATGCATGCCTAGTGTTGAAGTTCAGCCAAGTACTTGCATTTGGTTGAGGATTGCAAGCCTTGGTTACTTATTTTTTCTTTAATTTATTGGTACTTGAGAAAGAGCAAGCTTTATTCAGTTAGTGTAGGCATTTGCGTGCGTGACCAGCTTTTTTCGACGTCTTTGCATGGATCATCGTTGATGTCTCAAGAATCAAACGGTGTAGGCAGTACAAGGTTTTCCAGAGCTCAAGTTTGTAAATATTAGTTGGAACACCAGCATGGTAGTGCATACTATTGCACATTTGCACATCTGCTGATTATCAAAAATACTATTGCACATCTGCTAGAAATGAATTGGAACAGGTCAGTCGTGATGACGATGTTGATCTTTAAGGGAAGGTGGTTGCAGAAGTAGAAAAATTGCGCAGGCTCTAGTTATGAATCTATTAAGTACTTATTGTTGTTGCAATAAACAAGAAAAATGTACTCCCTCGACTTTGTACTAAATCAGCGACATTAATATGGATCGAAGGGAGTAGTAACTTATATGAAGTATCTCTTTTTTTTGTAGAAGAACAATAAAAAGGTAGCAACTTATAGGAAGTACTCCCTCTGTAAAGAAATATAAGAACTTTATATTATCTTTTTTTAAGAAAACTTTGAGAAACAATCAAACTTTTTGATAACCTAAGAATGGTTCGGTGAGTTGATGACAATAAGACACTGTGGCAACAAAGATCCTAAAATAAACTCGTCTTCTTTATTTTTCCTTTTGTATCTCCACATTCACAAAAGCCTCAAATGAAGAAACACCGAAAAGCCAAAACATCATAAACCCTTGCATGGTAGGGTGACAAACTACTGCACTTTGCTTGCTTTATCGTCGGATCGGACAAAGGAAATCCAAAAACCATAGGCTCTAGCACGGCTATCACAACCACACTAGCATGGATCGAAGCTGGGGATCTTCAATTTATTCGTCATGGCTTAAATCATTGAGACCCCGCCGTCAATGATATTGATTATTATACTTCTTGCTTTCTTGCACCGGATCGACAACCCGAAAGCGAGGGAAATCAATGGAAAACAAGGAGAAGTAGCCGGTATTTTGCAACTTATCTTCTAAGTCATGCAACTATCACTTCTATGTTTTTTTCCCGAGCAATCGGTTGACCTTTATTGATTAACTAACGGGAATACAACATACCAGACAAATTGAAACACACGTGGACAACAAAGGTCACTGATAAAATTAAAAGTTACTCCCTCCATTTACTTATACAAGGCCACTATGGAATATACATTTTGCATCTATACAAGGCCATCAACAGTAATCAAGGCAAAATTAATGCATGTTTAATACTTATATGCATGCAGTCATAATAACAATCAGCTACTTCCTTCACTCAGTTTTCTTGCATGCATGTGGCGTGTTAATAGTCTCAGTAAACGAAAAGAAAAGCTGACTTGCAAAGCACACATTAAAATTTACATTGGTACCTGTAGTCTGAGTTTGTGGCCTTATATATAAAAATGGAGGGAGTACATCAATGACATTCGAAGTCATCTCTAGCTCGACCTTCTGTATACTAAGAGGGTGCTTGGATATGTTTTAGTCCCATGACTAAAAGTAGTGGGACTAAAATTTGCTAGCCTCATCCATGCTTGGATCCAAATACTAAAGAGACTAAAATCAAGTTATTGAGCATTTATTATTCTCCAAACCCTCCAATCCAGAACTCGCATGTATTAAAGGAGAGGAATTAAATGAGGAGAGAGAGGGCTAATACATATTTTAGTAGGTTTCCTATGACTAAAAAATTTTAGCCTCAAGACTAGTCGTAGCTTCTCTTTAGTCAGGGGTGCTTAGAACTTTAACCTCTAAAAGAGACTATTTTTAGTCAGACTAAAAATAGTCCCTTGGATCCAAGCACCCTCTAACATTCCTCGAAAACTACGGTATAAAATCACAGAAGACTAATACATGCAAAATGGACTAACGCCATAAGTTTTAAGGAGCCACTTAAGTTCACTTGGGTTTTCCTGTTTTCCTCGGTTTGTTTCTTTCTTTCTCGTTTCTCATCGTTTTCTTTGCTTTCTTTTTTATTTATTTGTTATTTTTTCTTATTTCTTTTTTTCTTATGTTTATTTTGGTTTTCACTATATATTTTTTGTACTCCCTCCATTCCCTTATACAAGGCCACAAACTCAAATTACAGGTACCTAGGTAAAATTTAATGATTGTTTTGTCATCCCACTTTTCTTTTCGTTAACCAGGATCATTAATACGCCCACATGCATGCAGTGAAAGAATGAAAAGGAAGTAGCACAGTGTCATTATGACTACATGCATTCAAGTATTAAACAAGTTGGTAGTACGAGGAAACATCATTAAGTTTTGCCTCGATTAGAGTTAGTGGCCTTGTATAGATGCAAAATGTATTCTTCATAGTGGCCTTGTTGAAGGAAATATGCCCTAGAGGCAATAATAAAGTTATTATTTATTTCCTTATATCATGATAAATGTTTATTATTCATGCTAGAATTGTATTAACCGGAAACATAATATATGTGTGAATACATAGACAAACAGAGTGTCACTAGTATGCCTCTACTTGACTAGCTCGTTAATCAAAGATGGTTATGTTTCCTAACCATGGACAAAGAGTTGTTATTTGATTAACGGGATCACATCATTAGGTGAATGATCTGATTGACATGACCCATTCCATTAGCTTAGCACCCGATCGTTTAGTACGTTGTTATTGCTTTTTTCATGACTTATACATGTTCCTATGACTATGAGATTATGCAACTCCCGTTTGCCGGAGGAACACTTTGTGTGCTACCAAACGTCACAATGTAACTGGATGATTATAAAGGTGCTCTACAGGTGTCTCCAAAGGTACATGTTGGGTTGGCGTATTTCGAGATTAGGATTTGTCACTCCGATTGTCGGAGAGGTATCTCTGGGCCCTCTCGGTAATGCACATCACATAAGCCTTACAAGCATTGCAACTAATGAGTTAGTTGTGAGATGATGTATTATGGAACGAGTAAAGAGACTTGCCAGTAACGAGATTGAACTAGGTATTGAGATACCGACGATCGAATCTCGGGCAAGTAACATACCGATGACAAAGGGAACAACATATGTTGTTATGCGGTCTGACCGATAAAGATCTTCGTAGAATATGTAGGAACCAATATGAGCATCCAGGTTCCGCTATTGGTTATTGACCGGAGACGTGTCTTGGTCATGTCTACATTGTTCTCAAACCGTAGGGTCCGCACGCTTAACGTTACGATGACAGTTTCATTATGAGTTTATGTATTTTGATGTACCGAAGGTTGTTCGGAGTCCCGGATATGATCATGGACATGACGAGGAGTCTCGAAATGGTCGAGACATAAATATCGATATATTGGAAGCCTATATTTGGATATCGGAATCGTTCCGGGTGAAATCGGGATTTTACCGGAGTACCGGGGGGTTACCGGAACCCCCCTGGGGGTTATTGGGCCTACATGGGCCCTAAGGGAGAATAGGAAAGGAGGCAAGAGGTGGCCGCGCGCCCCTCCCCTCCCTAGTCCGAATAGGACAAGGAGAGGGGGGCGGCGCCCCCCCTTTCCTTTCCCTCTTCCTCCTCTTTCCCACCTTCTCCTTCTCCAACTAGGAAAGAAGGGAGTCCTACTCCCGGTGGGAGTAGGACTCCCCCTTGGCGCGCCCTCCTTGGCCGGCCGCCCCCTCCCCTTGGCTCCTTTATATACGGGGGCAGGGGGGCACCCTAGAACACACAAGTTGATTTACGTGATCGTTCCTTAGCCGTGTGCGGTGCCCCCTCCACCATATTCCACCTCGGTCATATTGTAGCAGTGCTTAGGCGAAGCCCTGCGACGGTTGAACATCAAGATTGTCACCACGCCGTCATGCTGACGGAACTCCTCCCCGAAGCTTTGCTGGATCGGAGCCCGGGGAGCGTCATCGAGCTGAACGTGTGCCAAGAACTCGGAGGTGCCGGAGTAACGGTGCTTGGATCGGTTGGACCGAGAAGACGTACGACTACTTCCTCTACATTGTGTCAACGCTTCCGCTTCGATCTACGAGGGTACATAGACAACACTCTCCCCTCTCGTTGCTATGCATCACCATGATCTTGCGTGTGCGTAGGAAATTTTTTGAAATTACTACGTTCCCCAACAGTGGCATCCGAGCCTAGGTTTTATGGTTTGATGTTATATGCACGAGTAGAACACAAGTGAGTTGTGGGCGATATAAGTCATACTTCTTACCAGCATGTCATACTTTGGTTCGGCGGTATTGTTGGATGAAGTGGCCCAGACCGACATTACACGTACGCTTACGCGAGACTGGTTCTACCGCCGTGCTTTGCACACAGGTGGCTGGCGGGTGTCAGTTTCTCCAATTTTAGTTGAACCGAGTGTGGCTACGCCCGGTCCTTGCGAAGGTTAAAATAGCACCAACTTGACAAACTATCGTTGTGGTTTTGATGCGTAGGTAAGATTGGTTCTTGCTTAAGCCCGTAGCAGCCACGTAAAACTTGCAACAAACAAAGTAGAGGACGTCTAACTTGTTTTTGCAGGGCATGTTGTGATGTGATATGGTCAAGGCATGATGCTAAATTTTATTGTATGAGATGATCATGTTTTGTAACCAAGTTATCGGCAACTGGCAGGAGCCATATGGTTGTCGCTTTATTGTATGCAATGCAATCGCCCTGTAATGCTTTACTTTATCACTAAGCGGTAGCGATAGTCGTAGAAACATAAGATTGGCGAGACGACAACGATGCTACGATGGAGATCAAGGTGTCGCGCCGGTGACGATGGTGATCATGATGGTGCTTCGGAGATGGAGATCACAAGCACAAGATGATGATGGCCATATCATATCACTTATATTGATTGCATGTGATGTTTATCTTTTATGCATCTTATCTTGCTTTGATTGACGGTAGCATTATAAGATGATCTCTCACTAAATTTCAAGATAAAAAGTGTTCTCCCTGAGTATGCACCGTTGCCAAAGTTCGTCGTGCCCATACACCACGTGATGATCGGGTGTGATAAGCTCTACGTCCATCTACAACGGGTGCAAGCCAGTTTTGCACACGCAGAATACTCAGGTTAAACTTGACGAGCCTAGCATATGCAGATATGGCCTCAGAACACTGAGACCGAAAGGTCGAGCGTGAATCATATAGTAGATATGATCAACATAGCGATGTTCACCATTGAAAACTACTCCATTTCACGTGATGATCGGTTATGGTTTAGTTGATTTGGATCACGTGATCACTTAGATGATTGGAGGGATGTCTATCTAAGTGGGAGTTCTTAAGTAATATGATTAATTGAACTTAAATTTATCATGAACTTAGTCCTGGTAGTATTTTGCAAATTATGTTGTAGATCAATAGCTCGCGTTGTTGTTTCCCTGTGTTTATTTTGATATGTTCCTAGTGAAAATTGTGTTGAAAGATGTTAGTAGCAATGATGCGGATTGGATCCATGATCCGAGGTTTATCCTCATTGCTGCACAGAAGAATTATGTCCTTGATGCACCGCTAGGTGACAGACCTATTGCAGGAGCAGATGCAGACGTTATGAACGTTTGGCTAGCTCAATATGATGACTACTTGATAGTTTAGTGCACCATGCTTAATGGCTTAGAATCGGGACTTCAAAGATGTTTTGAACGTCATGGACCATATGAGATGTTCCAGGAGTTGAAGTTAATATTTCAAGCAAATACCCGAGTTGAGAGATATGAAGTCTCCAACAAGTTCTATAGCTAAAAGATGGAGGAGAATCGCTCAACTAGTGAGCATGTGCTCAGATTGTCTGGGTACTACAATCGCTTGAATCAAGTGGGAGTTAATCTTCCAGATAAGATAGTGATTGACAGAATTCTCTAGTCACCATCACAAAGTTAGTAGAACTTCGTGATGAACTATAATATGCAAGGGATAACGGAAACAACTCCCAAGCTCTTCGTGATGCTGAAATCAACGAAGGTAGAAATCAAGAAAATATCAAGTGTTGATGGTTGACAAGACCACTAGTTTCAAGAAAAGGGCAAAGGGAAGAAGGGGAACTTCAAGAAGAACGACAAGCAAGTTGCTGCTCAAGTGAAGAAGCCCAAGTCTGATCCTAAGCCTGAGACTAAGTGCTTCTACTACAAAGGGACTGGTCACTGGAAGTGGAACTGCCCCAAGTATTTGGCGGATAAGAAGGATGGCAAGGTAAACAAAGGTATATTGGATATACGTGTTATTGATGTGTACTCTACTAGTGTTTATAGCAACCCCTCGGCATTTGATACTGGTTCAGTTGCTAAAAGTAGTAACTCAAAATGGGAGTTGCAGAATAAACAGAAACTAGTAAAGGGTGAGATGACGATGTGTGTTGGAAGTAGTTCCAAGATTGATATGATCATCATCGCACACTCCCTATACTTTCGGGATTAGTGTTGAAACTAAATAAGTGTTATTTGGTGTTTGCATTGAGCATGAATATGATTTGATCATGTTTATTGCAATACGGTTATTCATTAAAATCAGAGAATAATTGTTGTTCTATTTACATGAATAAAACCTTCGATGGTCATACACCCAATGAAAATAGTTCGTTGGATCTCGATCGTAGTGTTACACATATTCATAATATTGAAGCCAAAAGATGCAAAGTTAATAATGATAGTGCAACTTATTTGTGGCACTACCGTTTAGGTCATATCGGTGTAAAGCGCATGAAGAAACTCCATACTGATGGATTTTTGGAACCACTTGATTATGAATCACTTGGTACTTGCAAACCATGCCTCATGGGCGAGATGACTAAGACTCCGTTCTCCGGAACAATGGAGAGAGCAACAAACTTGATTGGAAATAATACATACTGATGTATGCAGTCCAATGAGTGTTGAGGCTCGCGGCGGGTATCGTTATTGTCTGACCTTCACAGATGATTTGAGCAGATATGAGTATATCTACTTGATGAAACATAAGTCTCAAACATTTGAAAAGTTCAAATAATTTCAGGGTGAAGTGGAAAATCATCGTGACAAGAAAATAAGGTTTCTACGATCTGATCGCGGAGACAAATATTTGAGTTACGAGTTTGGTCTTCAATTAAAACAATGTGGAATAGTTTCACAAACTCATGCCACCTGGAACACCACAGCATAATGGTGTGTCCGATCGTCATAACCGTACTTTATTGGATATAGTGCAATCTATGATGTCTCTTACCGATCTACCACTATCGTTTTGGGGTTATGCATTAGAGACAGCTGCATTCACGTTTAAAAGGCCACCATCTAAGTCCGTTGAGATGACACAATCTGAACTATAGTTTGGCAAGAAACCAAAGTTGTCGTTTCTTAAAGTTTGGGATTGTGATGCTTATATGAGAAAGTTTCATCCTGATAAGCTCAAACCCAAATCGGAGAAATATGTCTTCATAGGATACCCAAACGAAATTGTTGGGTACACCTTCTATCACAGATCCGAAGGCAAATTCGTTGCTAAGAATGGATCCTTTCTAGAGAAGGAGTTTCTCTCGAAAGAAGTGAGTGGGAGGAAAGTAGAACTTGATAAGGTAATTATACCTTCTCCCTTATTGGAAAGTAGTTCATCATAAAAATCTGTTCTTGTGATTACTACACCAATTAGTGAGGAAGCTAATGATGATGATCATGTAACTTAAGATCAAGTTACTACCGTATCTCGTAGGTAAACCAGAGTGAGATCCGCACCAGAGTAGTACGGTAATCCTGTTCGGGAAGTCATGTTACTAGACCATGACGAACTTGCGAACTATGAGGAAGCGATGATGAGCCCAGATTCCGCGAAATGGTTTGAGGCCATGAAATCTGAGATATGATCCATGTATGAGAACAAAGTAAAGGAAATATGCCCTAGAGGCAATAATAAAGTTATTATTTTATTTCCTTATATCATGATAAATGTTTATTATTCATGCTAGAATTGTATTAACCGGAAACATAATACTTGTGTGAATACATAGACAAACTAAACGTCACTAGTATTCCTCTACTTGACTAGCTCGTTAATCAAAGATGGTTATGTTTCCTAACCATAGACAAAGAGTTGTTATTTGATTAACGGGATCACATCATTAGGAGAATGATGTGATTGACTTGACCCATTCCGTTAGCTTAACACTCGATCGTTTAGTATGTTGCTATTGCTTTCTTCATGACTTATACATGTTCCTATGACTATGAGATTATGCAACTCCCGTTTACCGGAGGAACACTTTATGTGCTACCAAACGTCACAACGTAACTGGGTGATTATAAAGGAGCTCTACAGGTGTCTCCAAAGGTACATGTTGGGTTGGCGTATTTCGAGATTAGGATTTGTCACTCCGATTGTCGAAGAGGTATCTCTGGGCCCTCTCGGTAATGCACATCACATAAGCCTTGCAAGCATTGCAACTAATGAGTTAGTTACAAGATGATGTATTACGAAACGAGTAAAGAGACTTGCCGGTAATGAGATTGAACTAGGTATTGAGATACCGACGATCGAATCTCGGGCAAGTAACATACCGATGACAAAGGGAACAACGTATGTTGTTATGCGGTCTGACTGATAAAGATCTTTGTAGAATATGTGGGAACCAATATGAGCATCCAGGTTCCGCTATTGGTTATTGATCGGAGACGTGTCTCGGTCATGTCTACATTGTTCTCGAACCTATAGGGTCCGCACGCTTAAGGTTTTGATGACAGTTATATTATGAGTTTATGCATTTTGATGTACGAAGTTTGTTCGAAGTCCCGGATGTGATCATGGACATGACGAGGAGTCTCGAAATGGTCGAGACATAAAGATTGATATATTGGAAGCCTATATTTGGATATCGAAAGTGTTCCGAGTGAAATCGGGATTTTACCGGAGTACCGGGAGGTTACCGGATTCCCCCGGGAGGTATATGGGCCTTAGTGGGCTTTAGTGGAAGAGAGGAGAGGTGGCCAGGGCTGGGCCGTGCGTCCCTCCCCCCCTAGTCCGAATAGGACAAGGAGAGGGGGGCGGCGCCCCCCCCCCTTCCTTCTCTCTCTCCTCTTTCCCCCTCCCGAATCCTATTCCAACTAGGAAAGGGGGGGGAATCCTACTCCCGGTGGGAGTAGGACTCCTCCTGGCGCGCCCTCCTCCTGGCCGGCCGCACCTCCCCCTGCTCCTTTATATACCGGGGCAGGGGGCACCCCTAGACACACAAGTTGATCCACGTGATCATATTCTTAGCCGTGTGCGGTGCCCCCTTCCACCATAATCCTCGATAATATTGTAGCGGTGCTTAGGCGAAGCCCTGCGACGGTAGTACATCAAGATCGTCACCACGCCGTCGTGCTGACAGAACTCTTCCCCGACACTTTGCTGGATCAGAGTCCGGGGATCGTCATCGAGCTGAACGTGTGCTAGAACTCGGAGGTGCCGTAGTTTCGGTGCTTGATCGGTCGGGCCGTGAAAACGTACGACTACATCAACCGCGTTGTGCTAACGCTTCCGCTGTCAATCTACAAGGGTACGTAGATCACACTCTCCCCTCTCGTTGCTATGCATCACCATGATCTTGCGTGTGCGTAGGAAAATTTTGAAATTACTACGTTCCCCAACAGTGGCATCCGAGCCTAGGTTTTATGCGTTGATGTTGTGCACGAGTAGAACACAAATGAGTTGTGGGCGATATAAGTCATACTGCTTACCAGCATGTCATACTTTGGTTCGGCGGTATTGTTGGACGAAGTGGCCCGGACCGACATTACGCGTACGCTTACGCGAGACCGGTTCTCCCGACGTGCTTTGCACAAAGGTGGCCAGCGGGTGACAGTTTCTTCAACTTTAGTTGAACCGAGTGTGGCTACGCCCGGTCCTTGCGAGGTTAAAACAGCACCAACTTGACAAACTATCATTGTGGTTTTGATGCGTAGGTAAGATTGGTTCTTGCTTAAGCCCGTAGCAGCCACATAAAACTTGCAACAACAAAGTAGAGGACGTCTAACTTGTTTTTGCAGGGCATGTTGTGATGTGATATGGTCAAGAAATGATGCTAAATTTTATTGTATGAGATGATCATGTTTTGTAACCGAGTTATCAGCAACTGGCAGGAGCCATATGGTTGTCGCTTTATTGTATGCAATGCAATTGCGCTGTAATGCTTTACTTTATCACTAAGCGGTAGCGATAGTCGTGGAAGCATAAAATTGGCGAGACGACAACGATGCTACCATGGAGATCAAGGTGTCGCACTGGTGACAATGGTGATCACGACGGTGCTTCGAAGATGGAGATCACAAGCACAAGATGATGATGGCCATATCATATCACTTATATTGATTGCATGTGATGTTTATCTTTTATGCATCTTATCTTGCTTTGATTGACGGTAGCATTTTAAGATGATCTCTCACTAATTATCAAGAAGTGTTCTCCCTGAGTATGCACCGTTGCGAAAGTTCTTCGTGCTGAGACACCACGTGATGATCGGGTGTGATAGGCTCTACATTCAAATACAACGGGTGCAAAACAGTTGCACACGCGGAATACTCAGGTTATACTTGACGAGCCAAGCATATACAGATATGGCCTCGGAACACGGAGACCGAAAGGTCGAGCGTGAATCATATAGTAGATATGATCAACATAGTGATGTTCACCATTGAAACTACTCCATCTCACGTGATGATCGGACATGGTTTAGTTGATTTGGATCACGTGATCACTTAGAAGATTAGAGGGATGTCTTTCTAAGTGGGAGTTCTTAAGTAATATGATTAATTGAACTTTAAATTTATCATGAACTTAGTCCTGGTAGTATTTTGCAAATTATGTTGTAGATCAATAGCTCGCGTTGTTGCTTCTTTGTGTTTATTTTGATATGTTCCTAGAGAAAATTGTGTTGAAAGATGTTAGTAGCAATGATGCGGATTGGATCCGTGATCTGAGGTTTATCCTCATTGCTGCACAGAAGAATTATGTCCTTGATGCACCGCTAGGTGACAGACCTATTGCAGGAGCAGATGCAGACGTTATGAACGTTTGGCTAGCTCAATATGATGACTACTTGATAGTTTAGTGCACCATGCTTAATGGCTTAGAATCGGGAATTCAAAGACGTTTTGAACGTCATGGACCATATGAGATGTTCCAGGAGTTGAAGTTAATATTTCAAGCAAATACCCGAGTTGAGAGATATGAAGTCTCCAACAAGTTCTATAGCTAAAAGATGGAGGAGAATTGCTCAACTAGTGAGCATGTGCTCAGATTGTCTGGGTACTACAATCGCTTGAATCAAGTGGGAGTTAATCTTCCAGATAAGATAGTGATTGACAGAATTCTCTAGTCACCATCACCAAATTAGTAGAACTTCGTGATGAACTATAATATGCAAGGGATAACGGAAACGATTCCCAAGCTCTTCGTAATGCTGAAATTGACGAAGGTAGAAATCGAGAAAAACATCAAGTGTTGATGGTAGACAAGACCACTAGTTTCAAGAAAAGGGCAGAGGGAAGAAGGGGAACTTCAAGAAGAACAACAAGCAAGTTGCTGCTCAAGTGAAGAAGCCCAAGTCTGGTCCTAAGCCTGAGACTAAGTGCTTCTACTGCAAAGGGACTGGTCACTGGAAGCGGAACTACCCCAAGTGATTGGCGGATAAGAAGGATGGCAAAGTGAACATAAGTATATTTGATATACATGTTATTGATGTGTACTTTACTAGTGTTTATAGCAACCCCTCAGTATGTGATACTAGTTCAGTTGCTAAGATTAGTAACTTGAAACGGGAGTTGCAGAATAAACAGAGACTAGTTAAGGGTGAAGTGACGATGTGTGTTGGAAGTGGTTCCAAGATTGATATGATCATCATCGCACACTCCCTATAATTTCGGGATTAGTGTTGAACCTAAATAAGTGTTATTTGGTGTTTGCGTTGAGCATGAATATGATTTGATCATGTTTATACGGTTATTCATTTAAGTAAGAGAATAAATTGTTGTTCTGTTTACATGAATAAAACCTTATATGGTTACACACCCAATGAAAATAGTTCGTTGGATCTCGATCGTAGTGATACACATAATCATAATATTGAAACCAAAAGATGCAAAATTAGTAATGATAGTGCAACTTATTTGTGGCACTGCCGTTTAGGTCATATTGGTGTAAAGCGCATGAAGAAACTCCATGCTGATGGGCTTTTGGAATCACTTGATTATGAATCAGTTGATGCTTGCGAACCATGCCTCATGGGCAAGATGACTAAGACTGTTCTCCGGAACAATGGGGCGAGCAACTGACTTATTGGAAATAATACATACTGATGTATGCGATCCGATGACTGTTAAGGCTCGCGGCGGGTATCGTTATTTTCTGACCTTCACAGATGATTTGAGCAGATATGGGTATATCAACTTAATGAAACACAAGTCTGAAACAGTTGAAAAGTTCAAAGAATTTCAGAGTGAAGTGGAGAATCATCGTAATAAAAATAAAAGTTTCTACGATATGATCGCAGAAGTAAAATATTTGAGTTACGAGTTTGGCCTTCAGTTAAAAACAATGTGAAATAGTTTCACTACTCACGCCACCTGGAACACCAAAGCATAATGATGTGTCCGAACGTCATAACCGTACTTTATTAGATATGATGCGACCTATGATATCTCTTACCGATCTACCACTATCGTTTTGGGGTTATGCATTAGAGACAGCTGCATTCACATTAAATTGGGCACCATCTAAATCCGTTGAGACGACACCGTATGAACTATGGTTTGGCAAGAAACCTAAGCTGTCGTTTCTTAAAGTTTGAGGTTGCAATGCTTATGTGAAAATGTTTCAACCTGATAAGCTCAAACCCAAATCGGAGAAGTGCATCTTCATAGGATACCCAAAAGAAATTGTTGGGTACACCTTCTATCACAGATCCGAAGGCAAGATATTTTTTGCTGAGAATGGATCCTTTCTAGAGAAGAAGTTTCTCTCGAAAGAAGTGAGTGTGAGGAAAGTAGAACTTGATGAGGTAACTGTACCTGCTCCCTTATTGGAAAGCAGTTCATCACAAAAATCTGTTCCTGTGACTACTAGACCGATTAGTGAGGAAGCTAATGATGATGATTATGTAACTTCAGATCAAGTTACTACCGAACCTCGTAGGTAAACCAGAGTGAGATCCGCACCAGAGTGGTACGGTAATCCAGTTCTGGAGGTCATGTTACTTGACCATGACGAGCCTACGAATTACGAGGAAGTGATGATGAGCCCAGATTCCGCGAAATGGCTTGAGGCCATGAAATCTGAGATGAGATCCATGTATGAGAACAAAGTATGGATTTTGATTGACTTGCCCAATGATCGGCGAGCCATTGAGATTAAATGGATCTTCAAGAGGAAGACGGACGCTGATAGTAGTGTTACTATCTACAAAGCTAGAATTGTCGCAAAAAGGTTTTCGACAAGTTCAAGGTGTTGACTACGATGAGAGTTTCTCACTCGTATCTATGCTTAAGTCTGTCCGAATCATGTTAGCAATTGCCGCATTTTATGAAATCCAGCAAATGGATGTCAAAACTGCATTCCTGAATAGATTTCTGGAAGAAGAGTTGTATATAATGCAGTCGAAAGGTTTTGTCGATCCAAAAGGAGCTAACAAAGTGTGCAAGCTCCAGCGATCCATTTATGGACTGGTGCAAGCCTCTCGGAGTTGGAATAAACGCTTTGATAGTATGATCAAAGCATATAGTTTTATACAGACTTGCGGTGAAGCCTGTATTTACAAGAAAGTGAGTGGGAGCACTACAGCATTTCTGATAAGTATATGTGAATGACATATTGTTGATCGGAAATAATGTAGAATTATTCTGCAAAGCATAAAGGAGTATTTTGAAAGAAGTTTTTCAAAGAAAGACCTCGGTGAAGCTGCTTACATATTAAGCATCAAGATCTATAGAGATAGATCAAGACGCTTGATAAGTTTTTTCAATGAGTACATACCTTGACAATATTTTGAAGTAGTTCAAAAATGGAACAGTCAAAGAAAGAGTTCTTGGTTGTGTTACAAGGTGTGAAATTGAGTAAGACTCAAAGCCCAACCACGGCAGAAGATAGAAAGAGAATGAAAGTCATTCCCTATGCCTCAGCCATAGGTTCTATAAAGTATGCCATGCTGTGTACCAGATCTATTGTATACCCTACACTGTGTTAAGCAAGGGAGTACAATAGTGATCTAAGAGTAGATTACTGGACAGCGGTCAAAATTATCCTTAGTGGAATAAGGAAATATTTCTCAATTATGGAGGTGACAAAAGGTTCGTCGTAAAAAGTTACGTCGATGCAAGTTTTGACACAGATCTGGATGACTCTAAGTCTCGATCTAGATACATATTGAAAGTGGGAGCAATTAGCTAGAGTAGCTCCGTGCAGAGCATTGTTGACATAGAAAATTGCAAAATACTTACGAATCTGAATGTGGCAGACCCGTTGACTAAAATTCTCTCACAAGCAAAACATGATCACACCTCAGTACTCTTTGGGTGTTAATCACATAGCAATGTGAACTAGATTATTGACTCTAGTAAACCCTTTGGGTGTTGGTCACATGTCGATGTGAACTATGGGTGTTGATCGCACGGTGATGTGAACTATTGATGTTAAATCACATGGCGATGAGAACTAGATTATTGACTCTAGTGCAAGTGGGAGACTGAAGGAAATATGCCCTAGAGGCAATAATAAAGTTATTATTTTATTTCCTTATATCATGATAAATGTTTATTATTCATGCTAGAATTGTATTAATCGGAAACATAATACTTGTGTGAATACATAGACAAACTAAATGTCACTAGTATGCCTCTACTTGACTAGCTCGTTAATCAAAGATGGTTATGTTTCCTAACCATAGACAAAGAGTTGTTATTTGATTAACGGGATCACATCATTAGGAGAATGATGTGATTGACTTGACCCATTCCGTTAGCTTAGCACTCGATCGTTTAGTATGTTGCTATTGCTTTCTTCATGACTTATACATGTTCCTATGACTATGAGATTATGCAACTCCCGTTTACCGGAGGAACAGTTTGTGTGCTACCAAACGTCACAACGTAACTGGGTGATTATAAAGGAGCTCTATAGGTGTCTCCAAAGGTACATGTTGGGTTGGCATATTTCGAGATTAGGATTTGTCACTCCGATTGTCGGAGAGGTATCTCTGGGCCCTCTCGGTAATGCACATCACATAAGCCTTGCAAGCATTGCAACTAATGAGTTAGTTGCGAGATAATGTATTACGAAACGAGTAAAGAGACTTGCCGGTAACGAGATTGAACTAGGTATTGAGATACCGACGATCGAATCTCGGGCAAGTAACATACCGATGACAAAGGGAACAACGTATGTTGTTATGCGGTCTGACCGATAAAGATCTTCGTAGAATATGTGGGAACCAATATGAGCATCCAGGTTCCGCTATTGGTTATTGATCGGAGACGTGTCTCGGTCATGTCTACATTGTTCTCGAACCCGTAGGGTCCGCACGCTTAAGGTTTTGATGACAGTTATATTATGAGTTTATGCATTTTGATGTAACGAAGTTTGTTCGGAATCCCGGATGTGATCACGGACATGACGAGGAGTCTCGAAATGGTCGAGACATAAATATTGATATATTGGAAGCCTATATTTGGATATCGGAAGTGTTCCGAGTGAAATCGGGATTTTACCGGAGTACCGGGAGGTTACCGGAACCCCCCGGGAGGTATATGGGCCTTAGTGGGCTTTAGTGGAGGAGAGGAGAGGTGGCCAGGGCTGGGCCGCGCGCCCCTCCCCCTAGTCCGAATAGGACAAGGAGAGGGGGGCGCCGCCCCCCCTTCCTTCTCTCTCTCCTCTTTCCCCCTCCCGAATCCTATTCCAACTAGGAAAGGGGGGGAATCCTACTCCCGGTGCGAGTAGGACTCCTCTTGGCGTGCCCTCCTCCTGTCCGGCCGCACCTCCCCCTGCTCCTTTATATACGGGGGCAGGGGGCACCCCTAGACACACAAGTTGATCCACGTGATCATATTCTTAGCCGTGTGCGGTGCCCCCTTCCACCATAATCCTCGATAATATTGTAGCGGTGCTTAGGCGAAGCCGTGCCACGGTAGTACATCAAGATCGTCACCACGCCGTCGTGCTTACGGAACTCTTCCCCGACACTTTGCTGGATCAGAGTCCGGGGATCGTCATCGAGCTGAACGTGTGCTAGAACTCGGAGGTGCCGTAGTTTCGGTGCTTGATCGGTCGGGCCGTGAAGACGTACGACTACATCAACCGCGTTGTGCTAACGCTTCCGCTGTCGATCTACAAGGGTACATAGATCACACTCTCCCCTCTCGTTGCTATGCATCACCATGATCTTGCGTGTGCGTAGGAAAATTTTGAAATTACTACGTTCCCTAACACAAAGTATGGACTTTGATGGATTTGCCCGATGATCGGTAAGCCATAGAAAATAAATGGATCTCCAAGAGGAAGACGGACGCTGATAGTAGTGTTACTATCTACAAAGCTAGACTTGTCGAAAAAGGTTTTTGACAAAGTTCAAGGTGTTGACTACGATGAAATTTTCTCACTCATAGCGATGCTTAAGTCTGTCCAAATCATGTTAGCAATTGCCGCATTTTATGAAATCTGGCAAATGGATAAACAAAACTACATTCCTTAATGGATTTAAAGAAGAGTTGTATATGATGCAACCAGAAGATTTTGTCAATCCTAAAGGTGCTAACAAAATATGCAAGCTCCAGCGATCCATCTATGGACTGGTGCAAGCATCTCGGAGTTGGAATATACACTTTGATAAGTTGATCAAAGCATATAGTTTTATACAGACTTGCGGTGAAGCCTGTATTTACAAGAAAGTAAGTGGGAGCATACAACATTTCTGATAAGTATATGTGTATGACATATTGTTGATCGGAAATAATGTAGAATTATTCTGCGAAGCATAAAGGAGTGTTTGAAAGGATTTTGTCAAAGAAAACCTCGGCGAAGCTGCTTACATATTGAGCATCAAGATCTATAGAGATAGATCAAGACGCTTGATAAGTTTTTTTTCAATGAGTACATACCTTGACAAGATTTTGAAGTAGTTCAAAATGGAACAGTCAAAGAAAGAATTCTTGCCTGTGTTACAAGGTGTGAAATTGAGTAAGACTCAAAGCCCGACCACGACAGAAAATAGAATGAGAATGAAAGTCATTCCCTATGCCTTGGCCATAGGTTCTATAAAGTATGCCATGCTGTGTACCAGACCTATTGTATACCCTACACTAACTTTGGCAAGGGAGTACAATAGTGATCTAGGAGTAGATCATTGGACAGCGGGCAAAAATTATCCTTAGTGGAATAAGGATATGTTTCTCGATTATGGAGGTGACAAAAGGTTCGTCGTAAAAGGGTTACGTCGATACAAGTTTTGGCACTGATCCGGATGACTCTTAGTCTTCATCTGGATACATATTGAAAGTGGGAGCAATTAGCTAAAGTAGCTCCGTGCAAAGCATTGTAGACATAGAAAATTGCAAAATATTTACGGATCTGAATATGGCAGACCCGTTGACTAAACTTTTCTCACAGGCAAAACATGATCACACCTTAGTACTCTTTGGGTATTAATCACATAGCAACGTGAACTAGATTACTGACTCTAGTAAACCCTTTGGGTGTTGGTCACATATCGATGTGAACTATGGGTGTTAACCACATAAAGATGTGAACTATTGATGTTAGATCACATGGCGATGTGAACTAGATTATTGACTCTAGTGCAAGTGGGAGACTGAAGGAAATATGCCCTAGAGGCAATAATAAAGTTATTATTTATTTCCTTATATCATGATAAATGTTTATTATTCATGCTAGAATTGTATTAACCGGAAACATAATACATGTGTGAATACATAGACAAACAGAGTGTCACTAGTATGCCTCTACTTGACTAGCTCGTTAATCAAAGATGGTTATGTTTCCTAACCATGGACAAAGAGTTGTTATTTGATTAACGGGATCACATCATTAGGTGAATGATCTGATTGACATGACCCATTCCATTAGCTTAGCACCCGATCGTTTAGTACGTTGTTATTGCTTTTTTCATGACTTATACATGTTCCTATGACTATGAGATTATGCAACTCCCGTTTGCCGGAGGAACACTTTGTGTGCTACCAAACGTCACAATGTAACTGGATGATTATAAAGGTGCTCTACAGGTGTCTCCAAAGGTACATGTTGGGTTGGCGTATTTCGAGATTAGGATTTGTCACTCCGATTGTCGGAGAGGTATCTCTGGGCCCTCTCGGTAATGCACATCACATAAGCCTTACAAGCATTGCAACTAATGAGTTAGTTGTGAGATGATGTATTATGGAACGAGTAAAGAGACTTGCCAGTAACGAGATTGAACTAGGTATTGAGATACCGACGATCGAATCTCGGGCAAGTAACATACCGATGACAAAGGGAACAACATATGTTGTTATGCGGTCTGACCGATAAAGATCTTCGTAGAATATGTAGGAACCAATATGAGCATCCAGGTTCCGCTATTGGTTATTGACCGGAGACGTGTCTTGGTCATGTCTACATTGTTCTCAAACCGTAGGGTCCGCACGCTTAACGTTACGATGACAGTTTCATTATGAGTTTATGTATTTTGATGTACCGAAGGTTGTTCGGAGTCCCGGATATGATCATGGACATGACGAGGAGTCTCGAAATGGTCGAGACATAAATATCGATATATTGGAAGCCTATATTTGGATATCGGAATCGTTCCGGGTGAAATCGGGATTTTACCGGAGTACCGGGGGGTTACCGGAACCCCCCTGGGGGTTATTGGGCCTACATGGGCCCTAAGGGAGAATAGGAAAGGAGGCAAGAGGTGGCCGCGCGCCCCTCCCCTCCCTAGTCCGAATAGGACAAGGAGAGGGGGGCGGCGCCCCCCCTTTCCTTTCCCTCTTCCTCCTCTTTCCCACTTCTCCTTCTCCAACTAGGAAAGAAGGGAGTCCTACTCCCGGTGGGAGTAGGACTCCCCCTTGGCGCGCCCTCCTTGGCCGGCCGCCCCCTCCCCTTGGCTCCTTTATATACGGGGGCAGGGGGCACCCTAGAACACACAAGTTGATCTGCGTGATCGTTCCTTAGCCGTGTGCGGTGCCCCCCTCCATCATATTCCACCTCGGTCATATTGTAGCGGTGCTTAGGCGAAGCCCTGCGACGGTTGAACATCAAGATCGTCACCACGCCGTCGTGCTGACGGAACTCCTCCCCGAAGCTTTGCTGGATCGGAGCCCGGGGAGCGTCATCGAGCTGAACGTGTGCCAAGAACTCGGAGGTGCCGGAGTAACGGTGCTTGGATCGGTTGGACCGGGAAGACGTACGACTACTTCCTCTACGTTGTGTCAACGCTTCCGCTTCGATCTACGAGGGTACGTAGACAGCACTTTCCCCCCTCGTTGCTATGCATCACCATGATCTTGCGTGTGTGTAGGAATTTTTTTGAAATTACTACGTTTCCCAACACTTGTATAAGTGAATGGAGGGAGTATATGTCAAAAACATTTGTCTACTACACGTTTAACCTTTTTCCAATACAAATTTATCAAATTTTTTAATACATGGCAACATTTTTATACACATTTTCATCATTTTTCAAATGCTTAATAAACATTTTTCAAATACAAAATTATTTTTAATACATGTTCAACATTTTTCTATGAACACTTTTAAACATTTTCAAATTGTTGATTAATACTTTTCAAATACAAGATTAACATTTTTTAACACATATTCAACATTTTTTCTATACAGATTTAACATTTGTCAAGTACCTATTCAATATTTTTTCAAAGGGAAAACTTTGTTTTTGCCACTCTAGTTTTTGCCCACTTTGCTTATGCCATTCTAGAATTTGACACATCACTTTTGCCACTCTCAGCTTTTGACAATTATCACAATTGCCATTCTATGGCAAAAGCAATAATTTTTCATTTCACTTTTGCCACTCTTAGATTTTGACAATGTATCATAATTGCCACTCTGAAAATTTTGCTTTTGCCATGGAATGACAATTCTAATAATTGTCAGAAGCTGAGAGTGGCAAAGTGACATGTCAAATTCTAGAGTGGCATAAGCAAAGTAGGCAAAAGCTAGAGTGGCAAAAACAAATTTCCCCTTTTTCAAAAGCTTGATTAACATTTATATATATATATATATATATATGATAAAAAAAATTCATCATTTTTACATACATGGTCAACATTGTTTCTATACACATTTGAAAATTTTAAAATGCTTGATTAAAATTTTGAAATACTCGTTCAACATTTTAAAAGATGCTTTATTAACATTTTTATACATTATCATACAATTCAACATTTTTTAATATGTGGTCAACATTTTTCTATACATATTTAACATTTTCTAAGTATTTGATTAACATTTTTCAAACACTTGTTAAACATTTTTTTAAAAATGCTTGATTAACATTTTGAAATACTTACTCAAATTGTTTCATACACATTTTTTTGTATTCATTTTTGATACATAATAAACATTTTCTCTATACACACTTAAAATTTTTCAAATGCTTGGTCAACATTTTAAAAATATTTTATCTAGATCGATATTTGTAATATATTTATTTAGAATATTTGGAATTGTAAATTTTTTTTAAAAAGGAAAGCAAAAAACAAAAATAAAATAGTAAAAAATAAACAAAACAAAAAACGAGGTTGAATGTTCCCGAGTGTCTGGCCGGCCCAACTCGTGCCACGCTTGAGCGAGACTTGTCCTGGTCTCGCATGAAGCGAGACATATCAGCGCCCTTTCTAAGCAAACCATCTAGGCCTCTATATATCCCCCTCAAAAAAATAAAAAATATAGGCCTCTATATACCAAGTCTGGGCCGTAAATTAACTGCCTCGGACTCGCTCCGAGACTCTTGACTGACTACTGGGCCACTGCGCGAGACCCAATTACAGAGGACTCGCCGCTTTTCTTTTCGTCGCCGGATACACAACCGAAGCCGCCGCGCTCCGCCGCCTCCTCTCGCTCCGCCTCCGCCTCCGCCGTCTGTTGCATCCCTGCCGGCCATGTCGGTGAGTGCCCTCCGCAACCGTACCCTCCGACCTCCCTGCTTCCATCCCCATCACGCAAAACCCTAGCTCCTTTACCCGCTTCCCCCGTCTGATCCGCGCTGCCTCGTCCCCACCTCCGCAGATCTTCGAGTACAACGGGAGCGCCGTGGTGGCGATGGTGGGGAAGAACTGCTTCGCGATCGCCAGCGACCGGCGCCTGGGCGTGCAGCTGCAGACCGTCGCCACCGACTTCCAGAGGGTGTTCAAGATCCACGGCAAGCTGTACATCGGCCTCTCCGGCCTCGCCACGGACGCCCAGACGCTGTGGGTCTCCAATCCCCGATTGGCGGTTTCTGGTTGCTTGGCTGATCGCCCCTGATTTGGTGGCTTTCGTCGGTTTAGGGTTTGGGTCTGATGTCTGTGTGTGCTGCGTCACGTGTGCAGGTACCAGCGGCTGGTGTTTAAGCACAAACTGTACCAGCTTCGGGAGGAGAGGGACATGAAGCCCGAGACCTTTGCCAGCCTCGTCTCCGCCCTCCTTTACGAGAAAAGGTGAGAAGCTTCAAGTATCGGAACTCCTGGTAGCTTGATTTGGAGCATCGTGCAATTTGTGGTCGTGTTAAGAGCAGAGCATATGAACCAGCGCTGAACATGGGAAGTAAATTTAGACTTGCTGAATTGCATTGTGGCGACTGGTTGACTATGTGAAGTAGGGTTGGCGTGCCTTCTATTGGGTTAGTCTCCACATAATTTGGGATAAAAAAAATTGATGATTGATGATATAGCTGGTGCTACAATTCCAAATGTTACCCTCTGATGCATAGGTTAATATTTTGCGTAGTTATGTTGATGTAATTGTGCAATTCCTCCTCTTGTCGCAGTCTGTGTCATGATCATATTTTTGATTAGCTAAAATGTGTAGGATGTTTGTGTAGATACAGTATAACTTTTTTTTTTCTTATCCTTCTGTCTTATTACCACCTCTTATATTTGCTGAACTATGAGGACAGCTAACAGAGTTATTTCATGATATTTAGGTTTGGGCCATACTTCTGCCAACCAATTATTGCCGGGCTAGGTGAAAAGGATCAGCCATTTATATGTACCATGGACTGCATTGGTGCTAAGTATGTATCATATATCTTTCTGTGATCTTTTCCGTTACATGTGTTACAATGCTACTTCCTTCTCAAAAGTACAATTGACTTGAATACGGCTGTAGGCTATGTTTTATTCACATACTTCCATTTATAGTACCTATCTCCCATGGGCATGCTTTGGCTCAGTCAGAATCCTCGGATGTATTTAATCTTTGGTTAAGATTGCTTATTGTCAACTGTCATCCAAGTATTGGCAATTCTAAGGTATGGGATTTATAGGGAGTGAATGTTGAACCACAAGGTTCAGAAAACACCAAACAAGGCTATAAAAGGCATGAAAAACAATTAAGTAACTAAATATTGACCTATATAATGTTAGTACGTATATGCTTTGGAAAGGTTATCTTGTTTTAGTGTTGCCCAGGAGCTGTACAAAGTTGTATTGTTAATGTAGACAGCATGTGCTATGCTAATATACCGTTCCCATCTGTACTTTCCTGGAACCACAGACCGCAGTGCTTCATGTCTCTTGATACACGATGATGGTGATTCTTGAACCGTATGCTGACTTCCTGTGCAGCTATTATATCTGTAGGAGTTAATCTGATCAAAAGTGGTTCCTTTATGCAGGGAACTGGCAAAAGATTTTGTGGTTTCTGGTACTGCTTCGGAATCACTATATGGTGCTTGTGAGTCCATGTACAAACCAGACATGGTTCGTTTCCTTACTCGAGACATGTGTACACGCTAATTTCTTTTATGTAGTTCCTCATGCAAAATGCTATGGTAATTTCCCTTATCTGGTTTTGTACTGTAAATATGACAATTCTTTTAATCATTTTTTTGGTAAAGGAACCCGAAGAACTATTTGAGACCATCTCACA
The DNA here is from genome assembly GCF_003073215.2 of Triticum urartu. NCBI lineage: Eukaryota > Viridiplantae > Streptophyta > Magnoliopsida > Poales > Poaceae > Triticum > Triticum urartu. The sequence continues at coordinate 123,365,633 of NC_053027.1, forward strand.
AGCATTGCTGTCTTCTGTTGATCGTGATTGCTTGAGTGGTTGGGGAGGTTATGTTCTTATTGTGTAAGTTACACATATATTTCAAACTCTTACATAGTATACCAAGTATGCATGCGAGTGTGTGACCATCGCTGTGCTGACCGACTCACAATAATTTATTCATTATTAGGGCACTTTGTATGCATAAGGTCATCTCTAAATTTGCTAATCCCAGGAAGATGTGTTATAGTTTGATATTTGAACTGAGCATTAGATTTATTGAACCAACATGTGCTATTATACACCATAAGAGTAGTAATTTTGCAAAGTAGTACCATACTAGAGATCAGAGGAAGGTGCTTTGCCTTCTAGTATGCCTTTGAAGTCCTTCCTGATATTCTGATTCTCTGTTTACCTGGTTGCAGAACGCCCACTGAAGTTCAGGAGAGAGTGCTTAAGGGGAGAATGGACTGATTTCGCAACACCTGCAGTCCTAGTTCACACATGAGATTGTTCAACCTAAAACCCGTGTGATCTACTCTTTCTGTCTGTGCTCAAGCACTTCTTTGTTCGATGCTACAACTTGGAATTTAACATGCCACTGAAATCTGAAATCTGAAATCTGAAATTGAGATCATGTGTGCCTGTGCACTTTGTTCCAGAATTACAGCCTCCAGTCTGAGCAGGCTTTTGTTTTGCCTGTTGAAACTGGAGGCAACTATTGCACATGACATGTCTCTGATATAGTAGTTCGGCTTGTTTGGTTCGTGTACTATGCTTGTCACCCTCTGGGAGTTTGATAAATTTGATTGATCAGTGAGGATCGTATACTCGTATGCCTGTTACTTACAAAATTGTGGTAAGATTGCTTTTATATAGGCAAGCCAAAGCACTGTGCCTATTCTGACGACCTATATTATGCATTTTGACATGCATTCTCGCAACCCTTGTATAGGAATGAAACATGCTCGGACATCTTTTCCTTTTTGCATCACACCAGTGCACACTAATATAGTATTGCCATATCCTAATCCCATGTACCCATCACTTGCCTTATCTCCTCAAGATATACCAGTAGAAAATGAGATCTCCCACACGAACGGCGATCTTCGGTTGCGTCAGCCGACCAGTGTTTTCGCCGGCGCGGCGGAAGCAGAGCACGTAAAGAAACCACTGCCTGCATGCATGTCAACTTAAGTGACTTTTGTAAAGATGGCATGTAGCAGCACGTCGCGGTCGCCTGACATGTACGGCCATTCGCTCAAATCATACAATTGCCTGATCAATTCCTACAAGAATTTTTTACACGGCACACAGAAAACTCCTCCGTTTCCCGGTTGGTATCTTGCTTGCTCATGGGAGAGCGGGAGAAGAAGGGAGGAGGAGAAGTTCCCCGGGCTGCAGGGCTCGTGAGCGACAGCGGTGGTGACCGCCCGCGGCCACGCGTCGTCGGCAGCGGAGGGGAGGGATCTCTCCGGCCAGTTGAGCTCGACCTCATCGGCACAGTCGGTGCGGAGGCACCTCTGGGTTTGCCGGCCGCCGTGTCGGCGGAGGCCGAGCAGGAGCCGCGGCAGCTGTTCCGGTGCCACTACTGCCGGCGGGATTTCTACAGCTCGCAGGCGCTCGGCGGGCACCAGAACGCGCACAAGCGTGAGCGCACGCTCGCAAGGCGCCACGCCGGCGTACCAGCGCCGCTCGGACAGCACGGTTACTCCTTCGCCATCCACGGCGGGCTCGGTGCGCCGGGGCCTGGCGAGCTGCCGAGCTGGTTCGGCGCATTCAACGTCCGGAGGGCGGCGGTGGCGGCGTGCGGCGAGGAGGAAGGCTGGCGGCGGCGGAGTGACGGAAGTGTTGGCCACTGTGGTGATGGCGATCAGGAGCTGCGGAAGCTTGACTTGACGCTAAAGCTGTAATCGTAGTAGATCTTTGGTGCTACTACCCATGGATTAAGTACTTAAGAGTATGTGTGTAAATAGTTTTGTTGCAAAAAAGATGGCATGTGATGAGAATAAGCAACACATAGTACTACTCCCTTCGTTCCTAAATACTTATCTTTCTAGGCATTTCAACAAATGACTACATACAGAGCAAAATGAGTGAATCTACACGTTAAAATATGTCTACATACATCCGTATGTAGTAGTCATTTGAAATATCTAGAAAGACAAATATTTAGAACGGAGAGAGTAGATCATAATTTTAGAAACATTTGAGAGCTCTTGTGAATACATTGATATTTCCCCGCAAAAGAAAAGAATACACTGATTTTGTTTTTTAAGGGGAAGAATACACTGATATTGATGTGCGGAAAACTACAAATCGTAGCTTTGGAGTCGGTCCTCAAAGTCGGTTTCTGGTAAAAGAAATTTTAGCCAACTAATTGGTGCAAACATGGTGGTCTTAAAGCATGCCCAATGGATGACTTATTGCTGCTATGAAATCAGGAGCGGAGCCAGAAAATTTTACCATTGGGTTCAGTCATTGACTTGCTATAAGGATTTGGTACCGATAAATTAATTATAACTTCAAATCTATACCATCTCAAGAAGTGTTTGGCACTAAAACACAACATACATAATAGAGATACGACATCACTTATCACATATTGTATTGCATTAAAAACTGAAAGAGTGCGGCACATACCAGTTGGATGACATTGAATGAAATGGAGAGCTGTTGAGCAAAGTAATGCACATAATAAAGTGAATAATATTGCAAAATATTTGCTTTCAATTGAACACACCATACATGTTGCTTTCCCCATCACACTATTGTCCTCTGACACATATGTTGCTTGCCCCGTCATATTATTGTCCTCTGACCTGTTTTATGCTTAATCAAATATTAGTGAATAATTTTTTAAGAGTAGCCTTGCGACAAATTGTTGATGTTTTCTTAACATGTTAGACTCCAACTAACCGTTCAATGATAAATCCTAGATTGCTAAAGTATTTTGAAAGAATTGTCATCTGCTCTTTGCCAGACACATCGGTAACCTCATCGATCAACAAACTGAATATATTACCTCTGACTTATGCAGTAATATAATTCAAAATTTCTACATACTCATTTGGCAACATCTTTAACTCGTAAGAAAACATAAATAGTAGGCAATATAAAGTCATGATGAAGTCCCCTTTGTAAAATAATTGGGAATTACCTTCGTTAAACTATCCTAGATTAAGTCTCTATTCATACCTGCAATATCCATGTGTGGATAGACATAATTAAGTGGTGGCATGTAAGGTCACTTTGTTAAATATGTGCACCTAATCTCATCTTACTTCCTCGACTTCTTGTGTACTTCTAAATTATCTTCTGATCGCTGAATCATAAGGCAATTCACTCAAACTATTTTATCTTTAAATGGAAAGGCTTCAGAAGACTACTCATGGAGAAATTTGATGCACTTTGACAACGTCTAATGGGTGGCCTTGAAGTGCTAACATCATTATCTAAATCTGATGATGATTTTTTTTGAGGAAATAAAATTCGACATCCTAGATCAATCAAAGTACATGGAATCACTGAATAACTAACTGGAAAACTATGGGATACCAACTACGATATACTCTCTCCGTTTCTAAATATAAGTCTTTGTAGAGATTTCACTATGAACCACATACGGATGTATATAGATGCATTTCAAGTTTAGATTCATTCATTTTGCTTCGTATGTAGTCCATCTAGTGGAATCTCTATAAAAACTTATAGTTAGGAACGGAGGGAGTACACAATAGAGAGGAGATGTGATGAACTGCAACCTCAAATTTGGTCTAGGGAGCCTTCCTGCTGCCGACCTGTCCTTGTCGCCTCATCTCTGTTGCTGGAGTATCGATGCGAACGAGAGAATAGATCTGAGATTGGAGGGAGCGAAAAAAACGCAAAAGGTCGTGCGGCCGGCGGCTGCCCTATACACGTACATAAATAGAACAGCGACAGGAAGCCACGAACAGGCCTGTCAGGCTGGGAGTGAGAGAATTTACATTGTGGGCTTTTGGGCTTCTCACCGAGCGTTTCATTCCAAGTTGATGGGTTTAGCCCTAATTTTGTATTGGTTCATGCACATACTATACATGTATTATACCCCTCGCCAGGCAAAGTCGTTGGGTTTAGCTGAACCCAACGCTCATACGCTGGCTCCGCCACTGTCTGAAATGGTTTTAGGGTAGAAGAGAGAAGGATTTTAGGCCCCACAGAAGCAATGCTTTTCCACATGCCTAAGAATTGTTGCCCAAACTTTTTGGCCTTCTTCAATTATCAAACATTTTAAAGCATGTTCAACACAATTAATCCAAAGCAAACAATATCAAACTCATCTATAAACACAACATCTTCCATCACAATCCACTCCTATATCACAACAAAAACAGAATAAATAATACCTCAAAGGCTTTTTGTCGAACACCTAACATGCACGGAGGGAATTGAATGTACCAATGTAGTTCGGAGATTGTAAATAGTAGTTTTGTTACTAAAAGGATGACTCGCGAGAATATGTGACACACACTAATAATATTTTTAGAACATTTGAGGGCTATTGTGAAACACTCATATTTTCTTGCAAAAAAGGAAGAGGGATAGAATGATATTGATGTGCGAAAAAACTATAGATCTTAGTTTCGTAGTCGATCTTCAAAGTCAGTTTCTGGTGAAAGAAAGTTTTGCGAACTAATTAGTGCACACATGGTGGTCTTAGAGCATGTCCAACGGATGACTTATTGCAGCCTAAAATGATTTTAGGGCAGGAGAGAGAAGGTTTTTAGGCACCGCGACAACAAGGCTTTTACACATGCTTAAAAATTGTTGCCCAATTTTTTTTGGCCTTCTTCAGTTATCAAACAGTTTTAAGCATGTTCAACACAATTAATCCAGAACAGACAATATCAAACTCATCTACAAACACAATATCTTCCACCACAATCCACTCCTATATCACAACAAAAAACAGAAAAAATATTACCTCAAAGGCTTTCTATCGAACACCTAACATGCACATAGGGAATTGAATATCAACCAACGTAGCTCGAGGATTGTAAATAGTAGTTATGTTGCTAAAAGGATGGCTTGCGAGAATATGTGACACATACTAATACTATGTTTTAGAACATTTGAGAGCTCTTGAGAGTATATTGATATTGATTTGCACAAACTACTACAAATGTGAGCTTTGGAAGCAAAAAACTATTGAGGTACCACTAAACACAACTAAAAACAGCTTTCTCGCACCTTTTCTTCCACTCCACCAATGACAAGATTGTAGTGGCTACTACTCCCTCCGTCCGGGTTTATTAGGCCTAAAGACAACTTCTCTTAGACTAAGACACATAGTAATTTTCTCACATTAATTCTTTCATTCCACTCCCAATGCACTCTCTCACATGCATGCAGCCAATAAAAAAGCAGGCATGAAGTGTATTAATTTTCCAGCCATGACACCAACAACAATTGCTTTCAATGCAGCCAATGAAATGGTTGCATGCATGCACCTTTCCAAAGCGGGCCTTATAAAAGGGGACATGCTTGTGATGTTGAGAGGCCTAATAAACCCGGACGGAGGGAGTATTTGGCAATTTGACTTATTGACTAACCTAGGGATTCGTATTACTTCTGCTACTTCTGGCGAGTTGGCTACTGTTGTCTCTGATGTAGGAATTCCAGCCCACGGAGCAAGATGATGAGCGGTCTGTCACTCATGGGCCACCGTTCACGTCGAAGAACACATAAAACGCCATCACTCCTACATCGACCTCAATCATGACTACATCCGGTTTTCTAGGGTTCCCATTAAGGGCAAGATCTTTGGGTGGCTACTTTTCAGAGATAGGGTCAACTCGAAGGAAAACTTGCACCACAAGCATATTGTAGACCGATGCATGCCCTAGATGCGACGCCCCATGCGGGGATGCTGCCCTCATTGCTCTACACTGCCCAGCCGCCGCTCAGGTGTGGATTCATTTGGGCATTCGGCACCCACCTCCCTCGACAGAATTTGGGAGACTGCATCACCACTTGGCCTTGACCCCAACATTTCGCCCTTCGTTGCTCTCACCATCCTCTGGAAATTTTGGGACTCAAGCAAAGCGCTCATCGTCCACGACGAGCATCATCTCTCAAGGACTAGGACTAGGAACATTGTATTTGACTTCTCACTCTGCATCTTTAGATTCAAAGACACTGCATCACAGACACGGCGGGAAAGCTACCTTTCTTCTACGGAATAGATAAATCCCGAACGTTCGGGATTTAAGCATGTCACCCTGAACGTTTTTTGACGGCAATTTTAGTTGCTGCAAGGTGGCAACTTTAGTTGTTAACACATGGGATTTTTTGTCAGAAAATTGCCAAGTTTGTCAACATCGCCTTAACTAAAGTTGCCATGAAAAGAGTTCGGATTAGCATGCTTAAAAATCGAACGTTCGGGACTTATTGAGGTCCTTCTTCTATGCTTGATCCTCTCTTGTAAAGTAAACATTGATGGTTCGGTGGTAATATATTCATGTTGAGAGCTACATCAATCAGGCAGCGTCAAGTGCGGAATTGTGGAAATAAATGTGCACAATAAAACGGCCAGCCACACACATCACTGAGAGTACTATCGCACTGTTGATAAGAGAATCTTATTAACGGAATAAATCAGTGAAGTACACACAAGCTCCACAGCTAGCAGCTAGCCCTATGCTGTGCTAAAATGGAGGTACAGCCATGAGAAGGGTGGAAATAAATGTGCACAACAAACCAGCCTGCCACGGACATCGCCGACAAATCGATGAGAATTCGAAAGAGTCTTGTTGAAGGAGTGACCGGGACATGATATTCCAAACACATAAAAATCTCGAGCAATTGTAACTGGTTTAACTTCATTCTATACATCATTCGAAGCTCGGATGTACTATCATGTAAGTAGTATGGCCTATTCATTCACGGGCGAGGCTGAACGCACATACCTCGGTTGCTCTATTTTCAGGAAAAATGTCAGAAACAAAACAACGAGCAAAAAGGGAAAAGGAACAGATGATTACTGCACTTTGCATTCCTACATGTCCGTGATGCTAACAGGTTCGCTTATAGCCTTCTACAATGGTAACTGTGAGTTAACATCCTGGAGAAGCGAATCGGATACACAGCACTATGAAATTCTTGTACGCGTATATGATTTTGATCAAGGACTAAATCAATCATAACAGTTCTCCTGTTTCAGAGCGGAGCAGATCTGACCTAATAGTAGCATATATGTTCTCTGGACAGAATTACTGCTGAAAACAAAGTACCTACAAAATCTTGTTGCACAATCCTACTACTTCTTAGCTCTCTCGCAGAGTTCTCATGATATCGAACCAGAGAGAAGCGAAATTTACAGGAAAAATATGAATCATGTATACAGAAATTAACAAGTTGGAGTGAGCGGCCCAGCCCACTCCCATGAGACCATGATCCCATCTATACTGTGCATCATGAAGTGATGGGATGGGGGACAGTTCAATGAACAAATGCAGTTAGATGGAATCAGTCTTATTCATGCATGCGGACATGGTCTATGTGCATTCAAAGCCTACATTTCTCCAACACGTTCTTCTCATTTCCCAAGCGAAGTGCTTTTAGACTAATGCGTTAAGTAGCCACAATTAACATCCACCCTCCTATAAATTTGCCACCTTGGTTCTCTCTTCTCATCATCGCAACCTCAAAGCTCTCGTTAAGACAGAGACTTGGTGGCTTGAGTGAGAGATGGCAGCACCGGCAGAGACGATGAACAAGCCCGGCGCCGAGGTTCTCAAGGCACTCACCTCGGTGTTCCAGCCGGGGAAGCTTGCCGTCGAGGCGATTCAGGTGGATGAGAATGCGGCCCCGACACCGCCCATCCCGGTGCTGATCGTCGCACCCAAGGATGCGGGAACCTACCCCGTCGCTATGCTCTTGCACGGCTTCTTCCTCCATAACCACTTCTACGAACACCTTCTCCGGCACGTCGCGTCCCACGGCTTCATCATTGTCGCGCCCCAGGTCGATCGCTACCATCTTCACATGTACAGTATACAGAAATTACCTCAACAATGATGCAGAGACAGAGGGTTTAACCTCAAGTCTCTCTCAGAAGATGATCTGTTGTAACTCTGTATGTATGTTGGCTTGTGGTGATCAACTAACTAATTCTGCACCATTTTGTAGTGCAGTTCAGCATCAGTATCATACCTTCGGGTGACGCCGAGGACATCGCCGCGGCAGCCAAGGTGGCAGACTGGCTCCCCGACGGCCTCCCGTCCGTGCTGCCCAAAGGCGTCGAGCCGGAGCTCTCGAAGCTCGCCTTGGCCGGCCACAGCCGAGGAGGCCACACGGCTTTCTCCTTGGCCCTGGGGCATGCCAAGACCCAGCTAACCTTCTCCGCGCTCATCGGCCTCGACCCCGTCGCCGGCACGGGGAAGTCCTCCCAGCTCCAGCCCAAGATCCTCACCCACGAGCCCTCCTCCTTCGGCATGGCCATGCCGGTGCTGGTCGTCGGCACCGGGCTCGGCGAGGAGAAGAAGAACATATTCTTCCCTCCCTGCGCACCGAGGGACGTGAACCACGCGGAATTCTACCGCGAGTGCAGGCCGCCCTGCTACTACTTTGTGACCAAGGACTACGGGCATCTGGACATGCTGGACGACGGCGCCCCCAAGTTCATCACCTGCGTCTGCAAGGATGGGAACGGGTGCAAGGGCAAGATGAGGAGGTGCGTTGCTGGGATCATGGTGGCATTTCTGAATGCTGCCCTTGGTGGGAAAGATGGAGATCTTGAGGCCATACTGAGAGACCCGGCGGTTGCACCAACCACGCTTGATCCGGTTGAGCACCGCCTGGCGTGAAGCAGCAGCTGGCTCATGCCAAAGTTAGCCTGCCGCAGGTTGGCCCACTAAATAAAGTACAGACGTATTCCCTCCGTTCCAAAATACTTGATTTCCATTTGTTCAAAAATAGATGTATCTATATAGTAAAACATGTCTAGATACATCTATACTTTGACAAATGAAAGACATGTATTGTGAAACCGAGGGAGTACCTCTAAGCAATTTGCTTCACTTGTTCATGCAAGCTAAAACTGCTGCTGCTTTAGCTCTTGTGAGCCTGCAATGGTACTTCTGCTCTGTTTCCAGATGTATACTACTCTTGTGAGTATAAATCTTGGTTTTCGTGTCTTGGGCTGGAATATGCCGTCTGATCCCAAGCATACTAGGTGCAGTTCTGATCCTATGGAGAATTTGTAATCTAGTGTCAGACATGTATCTAGTTGACAATGAACAATAACGTACTAAAACAAACGTTGATGCAGAATCAGCATCAAGTAATCTATTAATACATGCTACATCATGTGGATGGATTTACTCCCTCCGTTCCGAATTACTCGTCATAGAAATAGATGTATCTAGATGTATTTTAGTTCTAGATACATCCACTTTTACGACGAGTAATTTGGAACGGAGGGAGTACATTCAAGGGAAAGGGGGATTGATACAAAATCAGGCTACCCTAGGCGTTTACTCGAGTGATACACAACACCATTTTCTGTAGCTGCGTTCTCCACGCCACGACGCACCACAGTTCGGTTTCATCAGTTGCTCAGGCCACTAGCGGGCCGCCCCTATTTTTGTCAGCCTAGTGAGCTTTCCATTCCTTGTGCAACTGGCAGTAATTGTAGTTATATCTTGTTGCAGTGTCATACTAGTTATTTGGCATAACGTTGCAGTAGTGATCATATGAAAAATTGCTTTGTTGGAGTTGACAAGACTGCTGAGCTATTTAATCCTCGTATCTTTGCGATTTATGTATCAGTTGTTCAACTGGTAACTGTCCTCTGATACATCAATATCAAGAAATGATCCTAGTACCTGAACCATCAAGCTACCGGCTGAAAAGAAAAACGAGAGTCAATATTCTCGCTGTGGGAACTACTCCCTCCTGTAGGAAATCTATAAGGTGTTAATTTATTATCCAAGTTTGAAGTACAATATTACAAATCACAATCACAAGAAAGTACTTTTGAAAAAAACATAACCTTATTGTGCCTCAACATAATCCACATATTCTCAGATTAGTTGTTGGTCAAATTTAAACTTGGATGGCCAAACTACGGCCTATATTTCCAAACAGTGAAGGACATTGATGGTTTATACTGCAACTAGTCATTAACTTTCATCATTGAAAATTTGTAATGCAGAATGTAGCTGAGAATGTGGTGACTGGTGAATAAGTACCTATGATGAAGATAGCTCCAATAAGTCAAGTAATGCCCCATCTGTCGTCTTGGAAGGGTCGTCTGGTGCACTTGATTTTCTTTGTGCCGGTCGTCAACTATGAAGCCAGTTTCTTTGCCAAAGGCATCTCGGTCGGATCAACAACGACTTTATATGCAGCGAAATCCACCTCTGCAATGCTTGCATCTGCCATGCTGGCATTTAGATTCGCAATTTCTTATGCGCGTTTCGGGCCGCCTGAGTTCGTAATCACACCCTTGGGGCTTGGCACTTTAAGCTTCAAGTACACTAGCATGGACGGGCCATACTTCGCGTACGCCGGCCGACCGAAGATGGCGTGATACTCACTCTTGAAGTTGACGACCACAAAGGACAGGGACTCTTTGCGGTAGTTCTTCTCATCGTCCAATACAACTGGCAAGGAAATTTGAACGGGTGGTTTGGCACGCATGCCAGGGACCACCCCATGGAAGGTCATCCCAGTCGGATTAAGCTTCGACTGGGGAATTCCTATTTTGTCCAATATACTTGTGTACAAAATGTTCAGTCCAGCTCCTCTATCCATCAGCATGTTCCGCAGTCGGACCCCATTGACGAGTGGGTCGACCACGAGAGCTTGGCGTCCGACATAAGATATATGTGCCGGGTGATCCAGACGGTCAAAGGTGATGGGCGTCTCTGACCAGTTCAGATAATTGGGGACAGCCGGGCCACCATATTGACCTCCTGAGTGCGTACTTTGCGCACTCGATTGATCTCCAGGCCCGTAAAGATCAGTAGGATTGCCTTCTCACCGGGGTATCCATCCGAGTTGCAGTCCTCTGGCCAGCCGTGTGACGAGGATGGTCCCTCATGGGATCCGACTGCGCGAAGCTAGCCGGTCAGAGACTATGAGATGAGCTCATTCTGTGCGACCCCCATCTTCAGGAAGGTGGATAGTTGTCGTATGCCGTCTGCGATGGCCCCGTTAGCAGGCTGTTGGATACCATCAGCCAGCTTGGTCGCCGCCCGGACATTGTCAGTCGGGGTGCCAAGGATTCGGAGATCACCGGGGCCTTCGACTACAAAATTGTTGTTTAAGTCCCACCCTCATGGGATTACCGAAGGGTCAGGGCGCCGCGGCCGACTCATGTCCAGCAGATCATGCTCCCGAACCGGGCACGCCCCACCAGAATCTCATGGCGTGGGCCTCAAGGGCCTTGTCAGTCGGCGAATCACCCGGAATGGGGGTGAGATGGACCCGCTCGGCCACCTCACGATGTTCTCTGGTGGCCGGGGTCCTCATCAGCTGCGCTTCCACCGATTGCTGTAGTTGGGTCCGCAGCAGCCTTCCCGCGACTCGGTTCAGGCGGTGGCGTGATGATAACCCACAAGTATAGGGGATCGCAACAGTTTTCGAGGGTAAAGTATTTAACCCAAATTTATTGATTCGACATAAGGGGAGCCAAAGAATACTCTCAAGTATTAGCAGCTGAGATGTCAATTCAACCACAGCTGAAAACTTAGTATCTGCAGCAAAGTATTTAGTAGCAAAATAATATGATAGTAGTGGAAACGGTAGCAAAAGGTAACAGCAGTAAAAGTAATATTTTTGGTATTTTGTAGTGAGGATAGCAATAGCAACGGAAAAGTAAATAAGCGAAGAACAATATATAAAAAGCTCGTAGGCAATGGATCAGTGATGGAGAATTATGCCGGATGCGGTTCATCATGTAACAGTCATAACCTAGGGTGACACAGAACTAGCTCCAGTTCATCAATGTAATGTAGGCATGTATTCCGAATATAGTCATACGTGCTTATGGAAAAGAACTTGCATGACATCTTTTGTCCTACCCTCCCGTGGCAGCGGGGTCCTTACGGAAACTAAGGGATATTAATGTCTCCTTTTAATAGAGCACCGGAACAAAGCATTAACACATAGTGAATACATGAACTCCTCAAACTACGGTCATCACCGGTAAGTATCCCGATTATTGTCACTTCGGGGTTAACGGATCATAACACATAATAGGTGACTATAGACTTACAAGATAGGATCAAGAACACTCATATATTGATGAAAACATAATAGGTTCAGATCTGAAATCATGGCACTCGGGCCCTAGTGACAAGCATTAAACATAGCAAAGTCATAGCAACATCAATCTCAGAACATAGTGGATACTAGGGATCAAACCCTAACAAAACTAACTCGATTACATGATAGATCCCATCCAACCCATCACCATCCAGCAAGCCTACGATGGAATTACTCACGCACAGCGGTGAGCATGATGAAATTGGTGATGGAGGATGGTTGATGATGACGATGGCGACGGATTCCCCTCTCCGGAGCCCCGAACGGACTCCAGATCAGCCCTCCCGAGAGGTTAGGGCTTGGCGGCGGCTCCGTATCATAAAACGCGATGAATTCTTCTCTCTGACTTTTTTCTCCCCGAAACACAATATATCGAGTTGGAGTTGGAGTCGGAGAGGCACCAGGGGGCCCACGAGGTAGGGGGCACGCCCTAGGGTGTAGGCGCACCCCCACCCTCGTGGAGAGGTGGTGGGCCCCCTGGCCTTCATCTTTTGTAGGTATTTTTTATATTTTCCAAAAAGTTGCTCCGTGAAGTTTTAGGTCATTCCGAGAACGTTTGTTTCGCACATAAATAACACCATGGTAATTCTGCTGAAAACAACATCAGTCCGGGTTAGTTCCATTCAAATCATGCAAGTTAGAGTCCAAAGTAAGGGCAAAAGTGTTTGGAAAAGTAGATACGTTGGAGACGTATCAACTCCCCCAAGCTTAAACCTTTGCTTGTCCTCAAGCAATTCAGTTGACAAACTGAAAGTGATAAAGAGAAACTTTTACAAACTCTATTTGCTCTTGTTGTTTTAAATATCTAAAGCCAGCATTCAAGTTTTCAGCAAAGATTATAACTAACCACATTCGCAATAACGCTTAGGTCTCAAGTTTACTCATATCAATGGCATATTCAACTAGCGAGCAATAATAATAAATCTCGGATGACAACACTTTCTCAAAACAATCATAATATGATATAACAAGATGGTATCTCGCTAGCCCTTTCTGAGACCGCAAAACATAAATGCAGAGCACCTTTAAAGACCAAGGACTGACTAGACATTGTAATACATGGTAAAAGAGATCCAGTCAAGTCATACTCAATGTAAATTAACAGTAATGAATGCAAATGATAGCGGTGCTATCCAACTGGTGCTTTTTAATAAGAGGATGATGACTTAGCATAAAAGTAAATAGATAGGCCCTTCGCAGAGGGAAGCAGGGATTTGTAGAGGTGCCAGAGCTCGGTTTTGAAACAGAGGTGAATAATATTTTGAGCGGTATACTTTCATTGTCAACATAACAACCAAGAGATGGCGATATCTTCCATTCTACACACATTATAGGCGGTTCCCAAACAGAATGGTAAAGTTTATACTCCCCCTTCCACCAACAAGTATCAATCCATGGCTTGCTCGAAACAACGAGTGCCTCCAACTAACAAGGGTCCCAGGGAGAGTTTTATTTGCAATTATTTTGATTTAGTTTGCATAAAGCATGGGACTGGGCATCCCGGTGACCATCCATTTATCTCATGAGTGAGGAGCAGAGTCCACTCCTCTTGAGAATAACCCGCCTAACATGGAAGATACAGACAGCCCTAGTTGATACATGAGCTATTCGAGCATACAAAACAGGATATTTATTCGAAGGCTTAGAGTTTGGCACATACAAATTTACTTGGAACGGCAGGTAGATACCGTATATAGGTAGGTATAGTGAACTCATGTGGAATAACTTTGGGGTTTAAGGGATTGGATGCACAAGCAGTATTCCCGCTTAGTACAAGTGAAGGCTAGCAAAAGACTGGGAAGCGACCAGCTAGAGAGCGACAACAGTCATGAACATGCATTAAAATTAATCAACACCGAATGCAAGCATGAGTAGGATATAATCCACCATGAACATAAATATCGTGAAGGCTATGTTGATTTTGTTTCAACTACATGCGTGAACATGCGCCAAGTCAAGTCATTTAAATCGTTCAGAGGAGGATACCACCCTATCATACCATATCACAACCATTTTAATAGCATGTTGGCACGCAAGGTAAACCATTATAACTCATAGCTAATCAAGCATGGCACAAGAAACTATGATCTCTAGTTGTCATTGCAAACTTGTTTATTCATAATAGGCTGAATCAGGAACGATGAACTAATCATATTTACAAAAACATAAGAGGTCGAGTTCATACCAGCTTTTCTCATCTCAGTCAGTCCATCATATATCGTCATAATTGCCTTTCACTTGCACGACCGAACGATGTGAATAATAATAATAGTGCGCGTGCATTGGACTAAGCTGTAATCTGCAAGTATTCAATAAACAGGAGAAGACAAGACAATATGGGCTCTTTTGTCATATCAACAATAATGCATATAAGAGCCACTTCAAAAATTTAATTATGGCCTTCTCCTATCGACCCCCAAAGAAAAGAAAAGAAATAAAACTATTTACACGGGAAAGCTCTCAACAAGCAAAAGAAGAACAGGAAATATTTTTGAGTTTTCTTTTTAATTACTACTACAAGCATGGAAAGTAAACTAATTAAAAGCTACAACTATTTTTTTTGGTTTTTCTTAAGGTTTATTAAACACACAAGAAGAAAGCATAAAAAGGAAATTAAACTAGCATGGATGATACAATGAAAAAGTATGAGCACCGACATCTAGCAATGAGTGTGTGAACATAAATGTAATGTCGGTGGGAAATACGTACTCCCCCAAGCTTAGGCTTTTGGCCTAAGTTGGTCTATGGCCACGGCTGGCCTGGCGGATATCCATAATAGTAGTTGGGGTCGTACTGCGATGCAGCGGCTATCGCCTGCTGAGCTGCAGCATGGCGACGAGCGGCCTCTGCTCTCCTCTCGTACTCATCTGCCTACTCTCTGGTAATAGTATATCTTATTTTTGCCTGATGATCAAAGAAGGCAGGAGCAGGGAGATTAATATGGACAGCACGGTGTCTGTCAAAGATTAGTCGATACTGTGAGGTGATTCATTCCTCTTGACAAACTGGTGGTGAACCATAGCATTAAAGTCTAGGTAAGCAGGAGGTAGTTCAATATCATCTTCGTGTATGGCTATACCAAGAAAATTAGCTATGCGGGTTGCATAAATTCCTCCAAAGAAATCTCCATTAAATCTATTAAGATGCAACCTACGTGCAATAATGGCTCCCAAATTATAAGATTTATCTCCTAACACAGCACTGCTAAGAATACTGAGGTCAGGAACACACATATGACATGCTTCATCTTTACCATTTATGCATCTACCTATAAAGAGAGCAAAATAATGTATAGCAGGAAAGTGAATGCTCCCTATGGTGGCTTGTGTTATATCTCTAGATTCTCCCACAGTTATGCTAGCAAGAAAATCTCTAAATTCAGATTTGCGAGGATCCCTTATACTACCCCATTGTGGAAGTTTGCAAGCAGTGGTAAAATCCTCTAAGTCCATAGTATAAGAATTTTCATAAAGATCAAACAGGACAGTTGAAGAATTACATGAAGATGAAAATTCAAACCTCCTCACAAAGGTACTAGTGAGATTGTGATACTGACTGCACTTCTCTTCCTCGAAGCTCACAAGATCGACGTTACGCAAATATGCGTTGAATTCTTCCTTAATTCCTGCTCGATCCATAAAATTTTCAGAAGGCCACTCACAAGGACGCACTGGAGCGTCTCTTGGTGGCTCTTCATCAGCATCACGCATTGCAAGCCTGGGTCCTTGCTTCCTTGAGGAACCACCTTGGAACATTTTCCTAAGCATTTTTATTCCTTTGAAAAATTCTGAAATTTTTTAGTAACTTCAAAAAAAAAGTAAACCAAACTCAATAATATTGATAGCAACTACTCCTACAAGTGCCTAGGGCCTATATCATGCATCAAAACTACTTTGGACCATATAAATTTGACATGCGAGCTCAAGAACAGGGTCACCTAAGCAGCAAAAATTTGCAATGAATAAAGCACTAGAACAAAAACTAATTGGACCAATGGAGGAGTCACATACCAAGGAACAATCTCCCCAAGCAGTTTTGTGAGAGGTGCTTTGAGCAAGGAGATCGAAAACGGCAGCAAAACGAGTTTGGACTCGGGTTTGAGCTGGTTGTTCGTGTTTGTGGGAGGAAGAAGAAGTGTGTGGGTGAAAGGATAAGTGGAGGAGGGCCACCGTGGGCCCACGAGGCAGGGGGCGCGCCCTCCACCCTCATGGGCAGGTGGTTGACCCCCCTGCTGTGTTCTCAGTGCCAAATATTCTCAAATATTCTAGAAAAAAATCATATTTAAATTTCAAGGCATTTGGAGAACTTTTATTTTCGGGGTATTTTTATATTGCACAGATAATCAGATAACATACAGAAAATATTTATTTTTATTTTATGTAATATAAATAACAGAAAGTAAAAGCGGGGTACAGAAGGTTGTGCCTTCTAGTTTCATCCATCTCATAATCATCAAAAGGAATCCACTAACAAGGTTGATCAAGTCTTGTTAACGAACTCATTCCGAATAACATGGAACCGAAGAAATTTCGAATAACACTATGTTACCTCAACGGGGATATGCACATCCCCAATAATAAGAATATCATATTTCTTCTTGACAGTAGGAAGAGGAAATTCAAAACCTCCAAATATAATCGATGGAATTTTTCCAATAGAGTTGATACTATGAACTTGAGGTTGTTTCCTCGGAAAGTGTACCGTATGCTCATTACCATTAACATGAAAAGTGACATTGACTTTAGTGTAATCAATAACAACCCCTGCAGTATTTAAAAAGGGTCTTCCAAGAATAATAGACATACTATCGTCCTCGGGAATATCAAGAATAACAAAGTCCGTTAAAATAGTAACGTTTGCAACTACAACAGGCACATCCTCACAAATATCGACAGGTATAGCAGTTGATTTATCAACCATTTGCAAAGATATTTCAGTAGGTGTCAAACTTATTCAAATAAAGTCTACGATATAAAGAGAGAGGCATAACACTAACACCGGCTCCAAGATCACATAAAGCAGTTTTAACATAGTTTCTTTTAATAGAGCATGATACAGTGGGCACACCGGGATCTCCAAGTTTCTTAGGTATTCCACCCTTAAAAGTATAATTAGCAAGCATGGTGGAAATTTCAGCTTCCGGTATCTTTCTTTTATTTGTAACAATTTCTTTCATGTACTTAGCATAAGGATTCATTTTAAGCATATCAGTTAATCGCATACTCAAAAAGATAGGTCTAATCATTTCAGCAAAGCGCTCAAAATCCTCATCATCCTTTTTCTTGGATGGTTTAGGAGGAAAAGGCATGGGTTTCTGAACCCATAGTTCTCTTTCTTTACCATGTTTCCTAGCAACAAAATCTTTCTTATCATAACATTGATTCTTTGATTGTGGGTTATCAATATCAACAGCAGGTTCAATTTCTACATCATCATCATTACTAGGTTGAGCATCATCATGAACATTATCATTAACACTAGTTTCAGGTTCATTACCAGATTGAGTTTCAACATCAGAAATAGAAATATCATTTGGATTCTCAAGTGTTTCAATAACAGGTTCACTAGAAGCATGCAAAGTCCTATCATTTTTCTTTTTCTTCCTTTTAGAAGGACTAGGTGCATCTATATTATTTCTCCGATAATCTTGCTCAATTCTCTTATGATGGCCTTCAGGGTACAAAGGTTCCTGAGTCATTTTACCACCTCTAGTCATAACTCTAACAACATTATCATTATTCTTACTATTCAATTCATTGAGCAAATCATTTTGAGCTTTAAGTACTTGTTCTACTTGAGTGGTAACCATAGAAGCTTGTTTACTAACAAGTTTAAGTTCCCCTTTGACATTAGCCATATAATCACCCAAGTGTTCAAGCATATTTGAATTGTATTTCAATTGTCTACCAAAATAAGCATTAAAGTCTTCTTGCTTAGCCATAAATTTATCAAACTCATCTAAGCATGGGCTAGCAAACTTAGTAAATGGGATTTCAGCTTTATCATATCTATAGAGAGAATTTACCTTTACTACCTGTGCCGGGTTATCAAGACCATGAGTTTCTTCGATAGGCGGTAAATTAAGACCATGTATTTCTTCAATAGGAGGTAAATTCTTAACATCTTCAACTTTACTACCTTTTTCTTTCATAGATTTCTTTGCCTCTTGCATATCTTCAGGACTGAGAAATAGAATGCTCCTCTTTTTCGGAGTGGGTTTAGGAATAGGCTCAGGAATTGGCTCCGGAGGTGTCCAATTATTTTCATTTTCAACATATTATTCAATAGAATTTCAGCTTCATCCGGTGTTCTTTCCCTGAAAACAGAACCAACACAACTATCCAGGTAATCTCTGGAAGCATCGGTTAGTCCATTATAAAAGATATCAAGTATTTCATTTTTCTTTAGAGGATGGTGAGGCAAAGCATTAAGTAATTGGAGAAGCCTCCCCCAAGCTTGTGGGATACTCTCTTCTTCAACTTGCACAAACTTATATATATCCCTTAAAGCAGCTTGTTTCTTATGAGCAGGGAAATATTTAGCAGAGAAGTAATAAATCATATCCTGGGGACTACGCACACAACCAGGATCAAGAGAATTAAACCATATCTTAGCATCACCCTTTAATGAGAACGGAAATATTTTAAGGATATAAAAGTAGCGAGTTCTCTCATCTTTAGTAAACAGGGTAGATATATCATTTAATTTAGTAAGATGTGCCACAACAGTTTCATATTCATAACCATGAAAAGGATCAGATTCAACCAAAGTAATTATATCAGGATCAACAGAGAATTCATAATCCTTATCGGTAACACAGATAGGTGAAGTAGCAAAAGCAGGGTCAGGTTTCATTCTAGCATTTAGAGATTGCTTGTTCCATTTAGCTAATAGCCTCTTAAGTTCGTATCTATCTTTGCAAGCTAAAATAGCTAAAGAGGCTTCTTGATCAAAAACATAACCCTCAGGAATAACAAGTGATTCTTCATCATCACATTATCAGCATTATCAGATTCAATATTTTCAATCTCTCTAGCCCTAGCAAGTTGTTCATCCAGAAATTCACCAAGTGGCACAGTAGTATCAAGCATAGAAGTAGTTTCATCATAAGTATTATGTATAGCAGAAGTAGCATCATCAATAACATGTGACATATCAGAACGAATAGCAGAAGCAGTTTTAGGTGTCGCAAGCTTACTCAAAACAGAAGGTGAATCAAGTGCAGAGCTAGATGGCAGTTCCTTACCTTCCCTCGTAGTTGAGGGATAAATCTTGGTTCTTCGATCTTTGAAGTTCTTCATAATGATAAGAAGATATAAATCCCAAGTGACTCAAAGAATAGAGCTATGTTCCCCGGCAACGGTGCCAGAAAATAGTCTTGATAACCCACAAGTATAGGGGATTGCAACAGTTTTCGAGGGTAAAGTATTTAACCAAAATTTATTGATTCGACACAAGGGGAGCCAAAGAATACTCCCAAGTATTAGCAGCTGAGTTGTCAATTCAACCACACTTGGAAACTTAGTATCTGTAGCAAAGTATTTAGTAGCAAAGTAATATGATAGTAGTGGAAACAGTAGCAAAAGATAACAGTAGTAAAAGTAATATTTTTGGTATTTTGTAGTGAGGATAGCAATAGCAACGGGAAAGTAAATAAGTGAAGAACAATATATGGAAAGCTCATAGGCAATGGATCAGTGATGGAGAATTATGCCGGATGTGGTTCATCATGTAACAGTCATAACCTAGGGTGACATAGAACTAGCTCCAATTCATCAATGTAATGTAGGCATGTATTCCGAATATAGTCATACGTGCTTATGGAAAAGAACTTGCATGACATCTTTTGTCCTACCCTCCCGTGGCAGCGGGGTCCTTATGGAAACCAAGGGATATCAAGGCCTCCTTTTAATAGAGTACCGGAAAAAAGCATTAACACATAGTGAATACATGAACTCCTCAAACTACGATCATCACCGCTAAGTATCCCGATTATTGTCACTTCGGGGTTAACGGATCATAACACATAATAGGTGACTATAGACTTGCAAGATAGGTGTAACGCCCTCGATGCGGCTATATCTCCTACGTGTCGAAGCACGACTTAGAGGCATAACCGCATTGAAAGCAATGTCGCAAGTAAGGTAATCTTCACAACAACCCATGTATATATATATAAAGGGGAAATGATACATAGTTGGATTACAATCGCCACTTCACACAATTACATGAATAAAGCATTACATCATCCAGATACAATCAAGGTCCGACTACGGAACCAAAATAAAGAAGACTACCCAAATGCTACACAGATCCCCGATCGACCCCAACTGGGCTCCACTACTGATCAACTAGAACGAAACAACATAACGGACAAGATCTTCATCGAGCTCCTCCTTGAGCTTGGTTGAGACACCTGCACGGTATCATCGGCACCTGCAAACTGGTTTTGGAAGTATCCGTGAGTCACAGGGACTCAGCAATCTCACACCCTCGCGATCAAGACTATTTAAGCTTATAGGTAGGGTAAAAGGTATGAGGTGGAGCTGCAGCAAGCGACTAGCATATATGGTGGCTAACCTATTCGCAAAAGAGAGCGAGAAGAGAAGGCAAAGCGCGATCGAGAAACTATGATCAAGAAGTGATCCTAGAACAACCTACGTCAAGCATAACTCCAACACCGTGTTCACTTCCCGGACTCCGCCGGAAAGAGACCATCACGGCTACACACGCGGTTGATGTATTTTAATTAAGGTCAACTTCAGGTTTTGTACAACCGGACATTAACAAATTCCCATCTGCCCATAACCACGGGCACGAGTTTCGAAAGTTCAAATCCCTGCAGGGGTGTCCCAACTTAGCCCATCACAAGCTCTCACGGTCAACGAAGGATATTCCTTCTCCCAAGACAATCCGATCAGGCTCGGCATCCAGGTTACAAGACATCCTCGACAATGGTAAAACAAGTCCAGCAACACTGCTCGAATGTGCTGAAAAATCCTGATAGGAGTTGCACATATCTCGTTCTCAGGGCACACTCAGATGAGCAATCCATACAACTAAAACCAGCCCTCGAGTGTCCCCGAGGTGGCGCTGCAAGGGGCTCTAGTTTGGACCAACACTCAGAGGAGCACTGGCCCGCGGGGGTTAAAATAAAGATGACCCTTGAGTCTGCAGAACCCAAGGGAAAGAAAAGGCTAGGTGGCGAATGGTAAAACCAAGGTTGGGCATTGCTGGAGGAGTTTTATTCAAGGCGAACTGTCAAGGGGTTCCCATTATAACCCAACCGCGTAAGGAACGCAAAATCCGGGAACATAACACCGATATGACGGAAACTAGGGCGGCAAGAGTGGAACAAAACACCAGGCATAAGGCCGAGCCTTCCATCCTTTACCAAGTATATAGATGCATTAATTAGATAAGAGGTATTGTGATATCCCAACAAAATATCCATGTTCCAACATGGAACAAGCTCCAAACTTCACCTGCAACTAACAATGCTATAAGAGGGGCTGAGCAAAGCGGTAACATAGCCAAACAACGGTTTGCTAGGACATGGTGGGTTAGAGGCTTGGCTCAACAATATAGGAGGCATGATAAGAAAGTGGTAGGTATCGCGACATAGGCATAGCAAAAGAGTGAGCAACTAGCAAGCAAAGATAAAAGTGATTTTGAGGTATGGTCATCTTGCCCGAGATCCCGCAAGGAATAAGAACGAGTCCATGAAGAAGACAAACGGACATAGCCAACGGATCCTCACAAACACGACGTTACCGGATTACCGAGAAGAAGTACACCGGAAAGAAAAACAAACAACATAGTAAACAACCACCACATAATCATGGCATGATGCACAATCAAGTATGATGCATGTCCGGTTTAAATATGCATGGCATGGCAAAGTGCACAAACAATCCTACAAATTAAGTGGAGCTCAATATGCAACTCTGTTGCATATTGACGAAACACCACATTCAAGTTATTTAGTTCGATCTCGTTTATGTACCCAACAATATTAAATGTTGTTAAAACATGTCAAGAGGTGAAGCATAATGCAACTATCTATCTAGGCAAGTTTAAATGAGGCCGGAAGCAACGAGCAACAATTCTGGTAAATCCCCATATGCATATATTAGGTTTGGTGCTGTTCTGCCCTAAACCAAATTTTATAGTTGTTAAACATGCAAAGTGATGCCACCATGTTAAACTAGGAAAAATTCTACCCCATTTACATATAAAGTTTATTAGAAACCGAGCTACGGTTATTTAGTTATGAATTAAGTCATTTTAGCATGGCATAGGAGCAAATTTAATCAAACATCATTTTAAACATTTTAAACATAGATGAAAGTTGCATATTATTAAACTAGATGAAAAACTAAGCAAGTTTCACATACAAAGTTTTTACATGTGATGCTTAGTTTGTGAGATATTAAATGCATGAAGGCTAAGGGGTTTTCTGTAAATCTGCAAATCCCTGGAAATTAGCTAAATTCGCAGAACAAAAAAAAACGTCCACTGGGCCAAAACTGAACTGACCCAACAGTAAGAAAAAAAAGAGGGGGCGCTTGGGGTGGCCTCACCCATGGGCTTTGGCCCGTTTGAGGAGGAGGGGTAGACCGGCACGACGCACATCTGGCATCGGGCGCTGGCAGGCCGGCCCACTCAGGCGCTGGATGGATCGCACGATGGTCGAGCGGGCGAGGGAGTGGTTTGCGGGCACGACTCCCTGTTCGACAGGAAGCAGAAGCAGAAAACAGAGCAGAGGCGGCGCAAACTCTGGCAGCTCACGGTGAAGGTGCCCGGCGACGCCCGGAAACAGCGGAAGATGGCGAGGGCGTGGGGAAATAGGTCCAGGGACAGAGGAGGCGGGTTCGGGCGGCGAGACGCGGGCGACTTCCATCTCTGCTCAAAGCAGACGCCGGACCCGGCGTTGACGACGGTCAGGAAGAAAACAACGACGGCGAGGATCAGCGGGGATGGGGCTCCGGCGACAGGATCCGAAAGGGAACGCCAGCGAAAGGAAAGGGGGCCTCGGACCCGGTCGGGCCTAGCGGCGGCCTGTGGTGTTCTCTGGGGGCGAGGGAGAGCTGCTGTTGGTCATGGCCGTCGGCGGGGACGAGGTCAAGCTCGTGGACGAGCTGCTTCGGTGATGAGGAAGTTAGTAGGAGGAGGCGGGCGCGCACATGGCGAGCCAGGGACGCGGACGACGTGGAGAAAGCCGGATCCGGGCGGCGTTGCTCCTGACAGGAACTTGGCGGTGGACATGGTGGCTCGGTTCCGTGATGCATCAGAGAGAGCAATGAGAAAGAGAGAAACGAGCAGGAAGGTAAGGTAGGGGAGGCGAGGTGATGAGCAGGAGGAGCGCGATGCCTCGGGTGCCTGGCCGCCGATGCAAACGAGCGGGACGACGACGGGGCCGAGCAGGGGAGCTCGACGGGGATGGATCGATGGGTGTATCGGGGAAGGTGGTTGGCTGCGGGGCTTCCATGATTGATGGGTTGGATCGATGAAATTGGCTGGTTGTGGTTGGCCCGATCTGGAAAACGAGGAGGAAAGTGACGGCCTCGGTTGGTGGTTGGATCGGGAGGGGATCCCAAGGAGGAGGAGATAGTGGGCTGGCGGCGGCGGAGGATGGGACAAGATCCCTAATTTCTAGGGTTGCCCACTATTTATATTGCAAAGGGATCAGGGTAGAGGCTATCTTGTCCCTCCGATCGCAATCAGACGAACGCGAATAAAATAGCTAGGGAGTCCAAATAAGAAAATGGAGACTTTTTGTAGATGTTTGGGGATGATCCGGATCCAACGGTGACGAAAGTCCGGTTCGGATCCGGGACAACTTTCGGACGCGCGCGCGAGGAGGGCCGCGGGCTGACGAGAGAGGTTAGGTTGGGTCTGGCGGATTGTGAAGAGCGGGTTGGTCTGAGAGAAGAGGGGAGAGATGCAGCCCGGCACGGTTTCTGGAGACCGAAAACGTCCGACGTTAGACCGGCTATACTGCCGCTATAGTTATCCGTTGGGGCATCAAACGATCTCCGAATGTGATGAAACTTGACAGGCGGTCTATCTACACTATAATAAGGCCACACGTCAACTCTCATCCCATTCCGAGAACATTTTCCGGCCACTTATAAAAAACTATTTCAGACATGCTGCGGGCGCGTGCAAGTGTGTCTGGGCTCAGAACGGACAACGGACGGAACGAGGAGACCGGGACGGATGCAAGTTTTGAAACACATGATGATGCAATGCACATGATGGCATGGCAAGATGCAACATACAAGCGAATGACATGACAACAACAGCGAATAACTGGCAGACACCTGGCGTAACGGCCTCGGGGCGTTACAACACTCCACCACTACGAGAGGATCTCGTCCCGAGATCTAGAATGGCACCGGAGGGAAAACGGAAGAGAAAGTGGAGAGGTAAAACTAAGTTGCTTCTTTGACAAACGAGTGAGACCAAAGAACCTTGAGAGGTTGAAAAAATTGAAAGAAAGAATACAATGAAGATGAACAAAGTTGAAAAACCTCCGTTAGAAAAGAGGAACAAGGAAGAACCAATTCGAGCAGCACTCCGGTTGAAAAGTGATATGAAACTTGATAACATGACAAGAACTTGAGGAGAGGGCACAACACTCCGGATATATAAGATAGAGAAGGAATAAGACTAATATAATTTGGACAGCACTCCGACTGAAAATGGAAGGAATTAACAAGAACTTGACAAGATGAGAGGATACTTGATGAAATCAACAACACACTACCTCCGGAATTATTGAAAGAATGGCACAAAGGGTAAGAACGATTTCAAACGACACTCCGGTTGAGAAGGGAGCCAAAACTTGACAGAATGGGAAGAACTTGAAAAGAGGGCATGGCACTCCGGTTAAATGGGATAAGCAAGGAAAGAACATGATCTTCACAATCCGAGACGATGAGTGAAGAGAGCAACATCACAAAGCTTCTGGAACAAAAGAATAGAAGCTAGATTGTTGGGATAAAGGGATGGAGAAGAAAATGGCAATTTCTGCCACAAATGAGCTTGAAGAAACATCTTTAGGAGAAGGGTCGAACGGAGTTGTTGGAAAACCCACAACAAAAGATATGATTTCCAATGGTCTTAAGGAAAACGTCCCCAAATTATGAGGTGAAGACCAGCCACTAACGAAATCAATCAATTGGATTGAGAAGAACAAGGAGATGAAAACTCCTTCTTCGAGATGAGAAGTGTAAATTGGATCATAGATAAGCACCGTAATGGCAACATTCCCAATGGAAGGCTTTAGGTGAAATCTATTGAAGATAACTCTAATGAAGAGATTGATGGATTTAAGATACCTCATCCTTAACAACATGTGAATCATGAAACATGAACTCAAGTTATGAAGAATGACATAGCACCACCTCAAATGATACGGTAGAAAGAAATTGCACTCCGGATTGCAAGATGAAGAATGCTTGAACTCCTCTGAAAAGAATCTCGATGAACACTTCGAGAAGGAATTAAATCCTTGATGAACCATCATGTAGAACCTTCATGAAGAACTCCGGTAACAAAAGGATGATCAAACAAAAGGAAAAAGAAGTTGAAAACACAAGGTGAAACCTTGTAATGATTTAGATGGATCTCCGTGGTGATATAATTGCGAGAGCTTGGAACTCCGGAAAAGAAAAGATGAAATAATTGAAAACGAGAATTTGATGAGCCTCCGGAATAAGGAAAGAATTGAATTTACTCGATGACAAGAATAAGAATTGCATTATGCTTATCCTTCACCAATTTAGATTGATGAAAAGCAACGGATTTGGCAAACTACTTATTCTCGTAGAAAAGATTAAGAGGGATATTGCGCAAACTTGGGAAGGTCTTCAATGAACCGCCGGGAGGATTGAAACAACGAATGAATTAATATGATAAGGAAGGAAGAGAAATCTTAGACGAACCACCGTAAGGATTGAAAATGAACGACTAAAAGATAACAAAACACCGGGAAGGATTAATGACTGAACGAACAAACTTGAGACAAACTAGATACAAGAGAATGAAGAGATCATGAACTGACTAGAGGATATTTGACGATGCACCGGTAAGATTGGAGAATGATAACTGAAAGCTGAGAATGAATAAACCTGAATTGATGGACTCCGGATAATCAAACCGAGAAGACTCTTGAATTGCTCCGGATAGATGAAAAGAATTCTCACAACCAAAGACAATTATGAGATGATGGCAACAAGCCAGAATCACGAATCTTTGAAGAGAATGGAGCAAGATTAAAGAGAAACTCTTCTTCGGTCTTCAATCATTGATAAATGATGATGAGAAGCACCACCAAGGAATTATTTAGATGCTCCGGAAGAATCAAAGCGAAGAGATTGAGCCAACGACGAAAAGAATTAAACCGATCTTGGAGACAGGCATTTGACTGATGATAATTCATTCTTACGTCAAACTTTGAAAAAGAATTTGAGGATAGCTCCGGGAAAATAAGAAGAGTCAGGTAAGATCCTGGGAAAAGACCTGTGGGTTAGGGCCCACTCAAAAGAATCACCGTTGAAATGATTGCTTGAAAAGAGAGATTCCACCGGTTGAATTAAATGGCTTGAATAAGATAAGACCTCAAAATAGGTTGAATTGATCTTGAATGAAAAGACGAGCCTTCTGAGATAACTTGAGCACTCCGGGACAATAGAATAACGAGAGGTGAATGATTATGAGGTGCACCAGCATGGAAAAACATTTGAAACGAGGAAAGGATATGGTCAACACCAAAAGCTTGAATTGAATCCACTAGAGAAGAAAGAAAACCGAGAATGATGAGCTTGAAGCTCCATTAGAATCTTCATGAGAATCACCGGATAGAACATTGACGGAAAAGGAATGGAGAGACTGCACAAGAAAAAAAGGATACTTGATTAAGACATCGGATTCCTTGAAGAAACAAGGGTGGGAGGGAGGGAAAACAAAGGCAACTTGGAGACGGATGAAAACAAACACCGTTGAGAAGAACTGATAAATGATCTTACTGATGTTGACATGATCGAAACCACTTGAAGAGAAAACACGCAGGTTGAAAAGGATTTACATGACAATCTCGATTATCATGAGGGATTAGTATTCACATAGGAGTATGAGAACACCGTTTGGAAAAGGTATGGAATCAACATTTGACTTCGAAGCAACTCGAATACCACAACTCAAAACAAAACAAGGATTGGCTTGCAGAATAAGCCGAAACAAACATATGATAGAGATTTCATCCGAAGTTTTCATGGTGGGGCCTACACGGGCTCGATTGTACAGCACCATCATGTACAAGGCAGTGCACATGACATACGAAGCGTCCCCGAGTCGGCATAGCCAAGGACTCTTTAAGACACAACGAGACCACTGTAAAACCAACCGTGGATAGGCGGACCACTAGACGTCGAACCCCAATTTCATATCATACATCTGTCAGAAAGATATCCTAAGAGC